>NW_023267883.1:0-1822 GCF_013103735.1 Etheostoma cragini
CAGGCACACACACGCACACCCCCACACACACACACACACACACACACACAGAGGGAGACAAACACACACACGCACACCCAAACACACAAACAGAGGGAGACAAACACACACACACACACACATAGATAGACACAGAGACACACACATAAAGACCCACACACACACACACAAAGACACACAGACACACAAACAAGCAGACACACAAAACACACACACACACTTTATGGACACTAAAGGAATGCGAGCAACCCTCCTGTCCCAGAATGCATCAGTCTGTAGTCTTGGTACCTCGGTGAGGAAGGCGTGGATGCGGAGCGCCTCCTGCAGGAGCTGCTCCTTCTTCTCGGCCTCCGTCAGCAGCGTCTCCCGGAGACGCGTCAGCTCCTCCAGGCGCGCCCGGACGTCGTGGGACGCAAAATGTCGACCTCGGACCTGCGACACGACGACAGGAAGAGGAACTACATGTTAGTATTTTATTTATTTACTATATTACACAAAACAGAACTTCACCCTTGTGTTGTCTTCCCGTCGACACGAACAATTTCAAAATAAAAGCCTTTCATGAAGGTTATGGTCGTCTTTTTTGACCACTTTGTGTCTTTCCCCCGATGATTTTGTCGACTTTTTCTGAACCTTTTGAAATTTTCCGTGGATTTTACCCCAAATTTCGATAGCTTTTTTTATTTTTATTTTAGAAATTTATTTTATATTTTTATTTTTGAAATTTTTGAATTTTTTTTTTTTACATAATTTTTTCACATTTTAGTCACTTTTAAATTTTCCGTTGGTTTTGCTCCAAATTTTTAAAGCTTTTTAATTTACACTTTTTGGACATTTTGGGACATTTTTGACACTTTCGTTGACATTTATCTCTCTTTTTTTAAGTTCTTTTACCAATTGCTTTTTTCTCCAAATGCTATAAAATAACTGATCACTTATTTAACGAGTGAGGAGCGTCGTGTGGAAACATCCACGTTGCTTTTTTTACAATTTGGTTTAAGAAAACCCAAATTTCTGATTTAGAAACTTTTTGAAAATGAAAAATCTAATTTGACCCCGAGGACAACAAGAGGGTTAAAAACAAGCAATAAGGAGAGAAACCTAAAAGACGGATTCAGCGTCCTCCCATTGTGCAAAACAAGAAAAAAATTTATTAAAAAATACACTAAAACGTCATAATATCTGTACAAAAAACAAAACAGACACACATATAATACAAAATGGATAGAAATATAACAAAAGAGCTAATACACATATAAAGCATGTAAGAAATAGTCAGAAAGAGACTGTAAATGTCTTCTCCCCATGGTTATTTACCTCTTTACTATAACAAATAGAAATTTAACAGCACTAATAGTTTAATTCAGGAAGGAGGGTTCCTCACCAGGCTATGCCCCGCCTCCTGAACTGCCTGGACCAATGGGGTGCGGCCTGAGATCTCCTGCATCATAGCCTGAAAAACAAACCACACACACATTAAAACCAGCACAAAGTTACACCTCAGCTAGTTAGAGAAGCTTTTAATTGGACATTTTGATGAAAGACTCGATTATTTAATTATACGTCAACTTTGGTATTTTTTAACCTAGACCCAATATTTCCATTTGGTGTCTAATTGACTGTTTTTGAAACTGGTAATGTGCAATTGCGCCCCTTCAATTAATCAAAGTGTCTGACACCATTATGGGATGGATCCCTACAGAGATAGAGCTTTTAGTTAAAGAGTAAGATCATTTTAATTTACCATGAAACAGAAATCACCATCACCAAACCCACCAGACTCCATGTAAATAATCACTACTTTTAGCGTGTATAGAGCAGC
>NW_023267884.1:0-2264 GCF_013103735.1 Etheostoma cragini
CAGGTGAAAGTCTGGTGTTTTCTCCTTAACTTCTCCAGGACATGAACACCTGTTTCCTGGTGAAAGTCTGGTGTTTTCCAGAAATCCCTGCATTTCTCCATATTTTACATATATATGTACGAAGACTTCATATCAGCTCTGAACCGGAGAATTTCCCAACATTACCTCATGATGAGAAGAAAAAGCGCTGCTTTGATTTCAGAGATAACGAAGCAGCTGGAGTTGCATCACAGACTTATTAAGGCATAGATACACAACAGGGTGTGTGTGTGTATATGTGTGTGTGTATATGTCGGTGTGTGTGTATATGTGTGTGTATGTATGTGTATATACGTGTTTGCATATGTATGTGTGTATGCTTGTCTAAGTGTGTATATGTGTGTTTGTGTGTGTGCATGTGTGTGTGTGTATGTGTGTGTATGTGTTTGAGTATATGTGTGTATATGTGTGTTTGTGTGTATATATGTGTGTGTGTATATGTGTGTGTATATAAGTGTGTATATGTGTGTGTATATGTGTGTGTATGTGTGTGTGCATATTTGTGTATATGTGTGTGTGTATATCTTTGTGTATATGTGTTTGTGTGTATATGTGTGTGTATATGTGTGTTTGTGTATATGTGTTTGTGTGTATATGTGTTTGTGTGTATATGTGTGTATATGTGTGTATGTGTATATGTGTGTATATGTGTGTTTGTGTATATGTGTGTTTGTGTATATGTGTGTATATGTGTGTTTGTGTATATGTGTTTGTGTGTATATGTGTGTTTGTGTTTATTTGTGTATATGTGTGTGTGTGTGTATATGTGTGTATATGTGTGTATGTGTATATGTGTGTATATGTGTGTTTGTGTATATGTGTGTATATGTGTGTTTGTGTATATGTGTTTGTGTGTATATGTGTTTGTGTGTATATGTGTGTATATGTGTGTATATGTGTGTTTGTGTTTATTTGTGTATATGTGTGTGTGTGTATGTGTGTGTATATGTGTGTGTGTGTATATGTGTGTATATGTGTGTATGTGTATATGTGTGTAGATGTGTGTTTGTGTATATGTGTGTATATGTGTGTTTGTGTATATGTGTTTGTGTGTATATGTGTGTGTGTGTATGTGTGTGTATATGTGTGTATGTGTATATGTGTGTATATGTGTGTTTGTGTATATGTGTTTGTGTGTATATTTGTTTGTGTGTATATGTGTGTTTGTGTTTATGTGTGTATATTTGTGTGTGTGTATATGTGTGTATATGTGTGTGTGTGTGTGATTTCTACCACATCAGACCACCTTTTACAGGCCAGTTGATGAGAGTGAAGCCTCCTCCTTCACACCACTGTGTATCAATATTTACCTGCAGTGCGTCTGAACCCATCTGTCCGGCTCCTATACATGTGCGTGTGTGTGTGTGCGTGTGTGTGTGTGTGTCTGTGTGTGTGTGTGTGTGTGTGTGTGTGTCTGTCTGTCTGTGTGTGTGTGTGTGTCTGTGTGTGTGTGTGTGTGTGTGTGTCTGTCTGTCTGTGTGTGTGTGTGTGTCCGGCTCGTGTGTTTCCCTCTGGGACCTGTGAAGATGTAGCAGACTGACCGAGACTCTTATTAAAACAACGACGCTCATAATTATCCTGGAATTCCAAAGCAGTGCTATAGTCGTAATGAGGCCACAGCGGAGCCGGAGAATAAAGAATGGATGTAATAAATAAGCCATTAGATGGGCCGTAAAAACACCAGATATAAAAAACACAACGCCGAAATGAGTTCAGACAGGTCTTGTTGTCTCTTGATGAGCGCTTGGAGGAGTCCTGACTTCCGCCCGTTAACGGCGTTAGTTTGCGAGTCGGACATGTTTTATTAAAAAAGTCAAATGTGGATGCTTTAGGTCCTGCAGTACGCGTTAGAAGAACGTCCTGAGATGATAATTTACGGTTGTTTTCTCCTGAGTGAAGCAGGGGGAGAAGAAGAAGAGAAGAAGAAGAAGAGAAGAAGAAGAAGAGAAGAAGAAGAAGAGGCCCTGGTGATTGGTTGGTATCAACACACAGATTCATTACTTCACTTCAACATATATGAAAAAGTTTATTCTTCTAACCTCTACACGCAGACACACACACACACACACACACACACACACAGAGACCAACACACGCACCCACGCACGCAGACAAACGCACACGCACACACACACACACACAGACACACACGCACGCAGACACACACGCACGCAGACACACGCACCCACGCACGCAGACACACACACACACACACACACACACAC
>NW_023267885.1:0-1177 GCF_013103735.1 Etheostoma cragini
AGTATAGTATGTCAATAAAGTCATAGTATAGTATGTCAATAAAGTCATAGTATAGTATGTCGAAAATCTCGAAGAAAAAAAAGGCACAGTATAGTACATCGAAAATCTCAAAAAAGTCTTAGTATAGTATGTCAATAATCTTGAAAAAAGTCATAGTATAGTATGTCAAAAAATCTAGAAAAAACGTAGAGTATGTCGACAATCTAGAAAAAATCATAGTATAGTATGTCCAAATCTTGGGGAAAAAATCATATAGTAAAAAAATCTTAGAAAAAGTCATATAGTATGTCAAAAATCTTAGAAAAAGTCATATAGTATGTCAAAAATCTTGAAAAAGTCATAGTATAGTGTGTCGAAAATCTAGAAAAAAAGTCATAGTATAGTATATCAAAAATCTTGAAAAAGTCATAGTATAGTGTGTCGAAAATCTAGAAAAAAGTCATAGTATAGTATATCAAAAAAATCTCGAAAAAAGTCATAGTATAGTATGTCAAAAATCTTGAAAAGTCATAGTATAGTGTGTCGAAAATCTAGAAAAAAAGTAATTGTATAGTATATCAAAAAAATCTCAAAAAAAGTCATAGTATAGTATGTCGAAAATCTAGAAAAAAATCATAGTATAGTATGTCAAAAATCTTGAAAAAAGTCATAGTGTAGTATTTCAAAAATGTAAAAAAAAGTCATAGTATAGTATGTCAATAAAGTCATAGTATAGTATGTCGAAAATCTTGAAAAAAAAGCACAGTATAGTACATCAAAAATCCCAAAAAAGTCTTAGTATAGTATGTCAATAAAATCTCAACAATAGTCATCGTATAGTATGATAATATATAGTATGTCAAAAATCTTGAATAGAATCATAGTATAGTATGTCGAAAACCTGGCAAAAAAATCATCGTGTAGTATGTTGAAAATCTTGAAAAGAGTCATAGTATAGTATATCAAAAAAATCTCGAAAAAAGTCATAGTATAGTATGTCGAAAATCTCGAAACAATTCATAGTATAGTATGTCAAAAATCTTGAAAAAAGTCACAGTGTAGTATGTCAAAAATGTAAAAAAAGTCATAGTATAGTATGTCAATAAAGTCATAGTATAGTATGTTGAAAATCTCGAAAAAAAGGCACAGTATAGTACATCAAAAATCTCAAAAAAGTCTTAGTATAGTATGTCAATAA
>NW_023267886.1:0-385 GCF_013103735.1 Etheostoma cragini
CGCGATAATCATGATATTTTAAATGAATACGGTTATTGTTACATCAACATTTCTAACATGGTTTACCTTTATGCCAGTAAATGTTACATCCTTAAATGCAGCCTTCAAAACCTGGAAAAGAAAAGTTCTTGGAGCCACGCTGTCCCCCCAGCAGTCAAAACATTTCCCCATCTCCCAGCCTAAAGCGGTCCAGCAGGATGACATGATATGCAGCATCATGTCCAGCTACAACAGCGCCGTTGCGAGTTCCAGCTCATCCGCTCACTTAAAGGCTAAAGACAAAGAACATGCTGTTGTTTTTGAGGAGGCAGGGCCATCAGATGCTGTGTTTCTTTCACCTGCAACTATTGAGAGGCCCAAGATTAACCCAGAGAGGCCACCAATA
>NW_023267886.1:768-887 GCF_013103735.1 Etheostoma cragini
AACAAAGACTGAACTGTGGGATATCGGAGACATCTTCACAGCGGTGGGACACGGAGACTCAGAAGCAACCCCTTTGGGGAAAAAAGACTGGCCAAATACAACAGCTCAGGTGGAGAATT
>NW_023267886.1:897-1020 GCF_013103735.1 Etheostoma cragini
CGCCCAGTGGAAAACCCAAACTCTCCAGTGCACGGAACCTGAACATGTTAGCCAATCTTCTGGTGCAAAAACATCAGCGGTCGATGCCATTACCATTCCTGAGTTCCAGATCCGGAGGTTTGA
>NW_023267886.1:1030-1310 GCF_013103735.1 Etheostoma cragini
GTTGTGGTGTCTCATATTGTCAGCCCAGGCAACTTCTACTCCAACACGCAGACTCCATCCCTAAGCTGCAGGCCCTCACGGAGTACGCCGTTGTCTGCTTTTTCTCAGCTTTTCTTATCCCTCACTGATTCCTTGATCACATTAACAGAACTTCCAGAGCCCCTTACCCTTTTTATTTTCATTACTGCTTTCTTTGTAGAATTTCTTTTTTTAATAATCCACATGTTTCTGGTTGTCATTATTTTTTTTCTCATTTGCAGCAGCTGGAAAGCCAGTAATT
>NW_023267887.1:0-198 GCF_013103735.1 Etheostoma cragini
ATCATTATCATTATTATTTCATGTATACTGTGTGTTAGTATATTGTATCCTATTATATCATTATATTTATAATTTTTTTGGGTCTATAAATATCTTCCTCTCTATCTCTATCTATCTCTCTCTATCTATCTATCTATCTATCTATCTCTCTATCTATCTCTCTCTCTATCTATCTCTCTCTCTATCTATCTCTCTCTC
>NW_023267887.1:307-553 GCF_013103735.1 Etheostoma cragini
TCTCTCTATCTCTCACTATCTATCTATCTCTCTATCTCTCACTATCTATCTCTCTATCTATCTATCTCTCTCTCTCTCTATCTCTCTAACTATCTATCTCTCTCTCTCTCTATGTATCTATCTCTCTATCTATCTATCTATCTCTCTATCTCTCTCTCTCTCTCTCTATCTCTCTATCTATCTATCTCTCTATCTATATATCTATCTATCTCTATCTATCCATATGTCTCTATCTATCTGTCTATC
>NW_023267887.1:740-2073 GCF_013103735.1 Etheostoma cragini
CTCTCTCTCTCTCTATCTATCTATCAGCGTAGTTGTATAGTATAGTTTTAGTCTAGTGTTGGAAGACCCGGTCTTACGGTTTTGTAGCCCCTAAAAATGCCCGAACCACGGATGTTCATGGGCTCCCTGCAACCCATTCCGACGCTACATAGTGGTAACAACCTGGTGCGCGGTACCCCCCCTCCTCATCCAGTCCATCCCTTGCTAACGTTGGTCGGGGACCCATATTCACTCCATCATTCACATAAAACGAATGTGCCTTCTCACACATTATTACTGTCGGCATAGTTGGGGGGGTCCTGTTCAGGAGCTGAAGACTCTGGAGGACCAATGGAGGGCAGTATCTCCTCTGCTAAAGCTGAGGCCAGCAGGTAGTCGGCCAGGTCGGGATCTTCTTCCTGTTTACAAGGGGTTGAGTAAGGACGCTAACAGAAAACACGTCAGGATGACTTCAACCTTGCATCCTTATGTTGTCTGGTATCTGGGATTTCCACATCTTCAGGACTAGGCAGTTCCTTATTCCCAGCTATATCTTTACCCATTATAAACTCAACCTATAGAGGAAAATGAGCGGCGTGCAGCAACATCAAAGACGCACGAAATTAACTTTGACTGGACACTCACACGATGTACGTATCCCATTTCCATGCTGCGTACTATTGTACTTTACAGGAGGTTTCATCGCTGAGAGGCAGAAGATCCGAAACGAAGCCACCAGGATCTCTCGGTATCTTAACGCACCGCTGATCTGCAACGAGTCCTGTCAATCACACAAATCCATCAAAAATGAAAGGCTTGAAACAATCCTCAGGTTCTTCAGCCGGCCCATCCAGCGTCACTGCCCAATGACCAGAAGGACCCCCTTTCCTAATCAAACTAACACCTTGGAGACCTAGGACTATGTGGAGGAACGTCCAGCTGAGAGGTGGCCTCGGGGAAGGCCCAGGACTATGTGGAGGGACGTCCAGCTAGGAGGAGGCCTTGGGGAAGAGCCAGGCCTGGCTGGAGGGACGTCTGGCTTGGAGAAGGCCTTGGGGAAGATCCAGGACTAGGTGGAGGGATGTCTGGCTGGGAGGAGGCTTCGGGGAATACCCAGCCCTAGGTATTGGGACGTCCAGCTGGGAGGAGGCCTTGGGGAAGACCCAGGACTGGTGGAGGGACGTCCAGCTGGGAGGAGACCTCGGGGAAGATCCAGGACTAGGTGGAGGGACGTCCAGCTGGGAGGAGACCTCGGGGAAGATCCAGGACTAGGTGGAGGGACGTCCAGCTGGGAGGAGGAAGACCCAGGACTACGTGTAGGGACGTCCAGCCGGGAGGAGGCCTCAGGGAAGAC
>NW_023267888.1:0-1337 GCF_013103735.1 Etheostoma cragini
CTCTACTGTTGTCTCTCTACTGATGTCTCTCCACTGATGTCTCTCTACTGTTGTCTCTCTACTGTTGTCTCTCTACTGTTGTCTCTCTACTGATGTCTCTCCACTGATGTCTCTCTACTGATGTCTCTCTACTGATGTCTCTCTACTGTTGTCTCTCTACTGATGTCTCTCTACTGATGTCTCTCTACTGTTGTCTCTCTACTGATGTCTCTCTACTGTTGTCTCTCCACTGTTGTCTCTCTACTGATGTCTCTCTACTGATGTCTCTCCACTGATGTCTCTCTACTGATGTCTCTCTACTGATGTCTCTCTACTGTTGTCTCTACATACTACTACACATACTACTATGTAGTATGCAGTACACGCTGTATTTCCTGTAGCTGCGGTGGACAGACCGTCTTTTCCCTTTTCACGGAGACAATGAGAGAAAGTTTGAAGCCGAGATGAATCCGTCCGAGCTCCGGCGGATTTCTTTAAAATGTCCTCATGGCTGCAGAGAAAGTGAAAGTGTTGCATCACAACATGGCCTCCAGCCAGACCTCTGCATAATTCAGCAGACTCTGGTCCATGTGTAAACAGTGTCTCTGGGCTGAAGACGTCTTAATGGGATGCAGAATAAAACACTCCTAAATCTACAAAGAGAAACAGATGTTATTACATCTGAACGCTGGGTTTCACGATTGTTGCACCACGCACTCGAACCCACCACACGCTACTTCAGACTGACGTAGACCCGACCCATGGAGGACCTCAATGCCCGCACCGACACCAGGATCTGGGTGTTCAAAGATCCCACGAGCCGATATATATCGGCCATGATTGTCTTTGTCCCCAGGTCTTATTGTCTTTATTCCCAGGTCTTATTGTCTTTATTCCCAGGTTTTATTGTCTTCGTTTGTCTCCTGTCCTAGGTCTTTTTGTCTTTGTTCTCAGGTCTTATTGTCTTTATTCCCAGGTCTTATTGTCTTTGTCCCCAGGTCTTATTGTCTTTATTCCCAGGTCTTATTGTCTTTGTCCCCAGGTCTTATTGTCTTTATTCCCAGGTCTTTTGTGTCTCCAGTCCCAGGTCTTATTGTCTCCGGTCCAAGGTCTTGTTGTCTTCGTTCCACACTCTTGATCTCAATGACCGTTCCTGAAATAAAAGGAAAAAACTGTGTGTGTGTGTGTGTATCTGTATGTGTGTGTGTCTGTGTGTGTGTGTGTGTGTGTGTGTGTATCTGTATGTGTGTGTGTCTGTGTGTGTGTGTGTGTGTGTGTGTGTATCTGCATGTGTGTGTGTCGGTGTGTCTGTGTGTGTGTGTGTGTGTATCTGTGTGTGTGTGTGTCTGTGTGTGTGT
>NW_023267889.1:0-3411 GCF_013103735.1 Etheostoma cragini
ATAAAAAGTCATAGTATAGTACATCGAAAAAGTCATAAAAAATCATAGTAAAGTATGAAGATAAGTCAAAAAATGTTAAAATAAGGGTACATCGAAAAAAGTAAGAAAAAGTCATAGTATAGTACATCAAAAAAACTTATAAAAGTCATAGTATTGTACATTGAAAAGAGTCATAGAAGTCAAAGTATAGAACATTGAAAAAGGTCATAAAAAAAGTCATAATAAATCATAGTATAGTATGTTGATAAAAGTCATAGTATTGTATGTCTAAAAAAAGTCTAAAAAAGTCATAGTATAGTACATCGAAAAAAGTCATAAAAAGTCATAGTATAGTACATCGAAAAAATTTATAAAAAGTCATAGTATAGTACATCGAAAAAAGTCATAAAAAGTCCTAGTATGGTACATCAAAAAAAGTCATAAAAAGTCATAGTATAGTATGTTGATGAAAGCCATAGTATTGTATGTCTAAAAAAAGTCTAAAAAAGTCATAGTATAGTACATCGAAAAAAGTAATAAAAAGTCATAGTATAGTACATCGAAAAAATTTATAAAAAGTCATAGTATAGTACATCGAAAAAAGTCATAAAACTTCATAGTATATTATGTCGATAAAAGTCATAGTATTGTAGGTCAAAAAAAGTCATAGTATAGTACATCGATAAAAGTCATAAAAAGTCATAGTATAGTACATCAAAAAAGTCATAAAGAATCATAGTAAAGTATGAAGATAAGTCAAAAAATGTCATAATACGGTACATCGAATAAAGTAAGAAAAAGTCATAGTATAGTACATCGAAAAAAGTTATAAAAAGTCTTAGTATATTAAATTGAAAAGAGTCATAGAAGTCATAGTATAGTACATCGAAAAAAGTAATAAAAAGTCATAGTATAGTACATCAAAAAAGTCATCAAAAATCATAGTAAAGTATGAAGATAAGTCAAAAATTGTTATAATATGGTACATCGAAAAAAGTAAGAAAAAGTCATAGTATAGTACATTGAAAAGAGACATAAAAAAGTCATAAAAAATCATAGTATAGTATGTCGATAAAAGTCATAGTATTGTTTTTCTAAAAAAGCCATAGTATAGTACATCGAATAAAGTTATAAAAAGTCCTAGTATGGTACATCAAAAAAAGTCATAAAAAGTCATAGTATAGTATGTTGATAAAAGCCATAGTATTGTATGTCTAAAAAAAGTCTAAAAAAGTCATAGTATAGAACATCGAAAAAAGTCATAAAAAGTCACAGTATAGTACATTGAAAAAATGTATAAAAAGTCATAGTATAGTACATCGAAAAAAGTCATAAAAAGTCATAGTATATTATGTTGATAAAAGTCATAGTATTGTATGTCAAAAAATGTCATAACAAGTAATAGTATAGTACATTGAAAAAAATTATAAAAAGTCATGGTATTGTACATCGAAAAAAGTCATAAAAAGTCATAGCATAGTACATCGAAAAAAGTCATAAAAAATCATAGTATGGTATGTCTAGAAAAGCCATAGTATTATATGTCTAAAAAATGTCAAAAAAAGTCACAGTATAGTAAATAAAAAAAGTCATGACAAATCATAGTATAGTATGTCGATAAAAGCCATAGTATTGTATGTGTAAAAAAGTCATAAAAAAGTCATAGTAAAGTCCATCGGAAAAAGTCATAAAAAGTCATAGTATAGTACATTGAAAAGAGTTATAAAAATACATAGTATTGTACATCGAAAAAAATAATAAAAGGTTATAGTATAGTAAATCAAAAAAAGTAAGAAAAAGTCATAGTATAGTACATTAAAAAAAGTCATAAAAGTCATAGTATAGTATGTAGATAAAAGTCATACTATTGTAGGTCTAAAAAAGTCATAGTATTGTATGTCTAAAAAAGTCAAAAAAGTCATAGTATAGTAAATCAAAAAAAGTCAGAAAAGTCATAGTATAGTATGTTGATAAAAGTCATGGTATTGTATGTCTAAAATAGTCATAGTATAGTAAATCGAAAACAGTCATGAAAAGTCATAGTAAGGTACATCAAAAAAAGTCATAAAAAATCATAGTATAGTACATCGAAAAAAGTCATAAAAAATCATAGTAAAGTATGTCGATAAAAGCCATAGTATTGTATGTCCATAAAAATCAAAAAAGTCATAGTATAGTTCATACAAAAAGTCATAAAAAGTCATAGTATTGTACATCGAAAAAAGTCATAGAAATTCATACTATAGTAAGTCGCTAAAAAGCCATAGTATTGTTTGTCTAAAAAAAGTCATAAAAAGTCTTATTATAGTACATCAAAAAAAGTCATAAAAAGTCATAGTATAGTACATCGAAAAAAGTAAGAAAGAGTCATAGCATAGTACATTGGAAAAAGTTATACAAATTCATAGTATAGTACATTGAAAAGAGTCATTGAAAGTCATAGTATAGTACATTGAAAAAAGTCATAAAAAATCATAGTATAGAATGTCGATAAAAGGCATAGAATTGTATGTCAAAAAAAGTCAAAAAAGTCATGGTATATATAGTACATCGATAAACGTCATAAAAAGTCATAGTATAGTACATCGAAAAAGTCATGAAAAATCATAGTAAAGTATAAGTCAAAAAATGTTATAATATGGTACATCGAAAAAAGTAAGAAAAAGTCATAGTATAGTACATCGAAAAAACTTATAAAAAGTCATAGTATTGTACATTGAAAAGAGTCATAGAAGTCAAAGTATAGTACATTGAAAAAGGTCATAAAAAAGTCATAATAAATCATAGTATAGTATGTCGATAAAAGTTATAGTATTGTATGTCTAAAAAAGTCATAGTATAGTACATCGAAAAAAGTTATAAAAAGTCCTAGTATGGTACATCAAAAAAAGTCATAAAAAGTCATAGTATAGTATGTTGATGAAAGCCAGAGTATTGTATGTCTAAAAAAAGTCTAAAAAAGTCATAGTATAGTACATCGAAAAAAGTCATAAAAATTCATAGTATATTATGTCGATAAAAGTCATAGTATGTAGGTCAAAAAAAGTCAAAAAAAGTCAAAGTATAGTACATCGATAAAAGTCAGAAAAAATCATAGTATGGTATGTCGATAAAAGCCATAGTATTATATGTCTAAAAAATGTCCAAAAAAGTCATAGTATAGTACATCGAAAAAAGTAATAAAAAGTCATAGTATAGTACATCAAAAAAGTCATGAAAAATCATAGTAAAGTATGAAGATAAGTCAAAAATTGTTATAATTTGGTACATCGAAAAAAGTAAGAAAAAGACATAGTATAGTACATCGAAAAAACTTATAAAAAGTCATAGTATAGTACATTGAAAAGAGTCATTAAAAAGTCATAATAAATCATAGTATAGTATGTCAATAAAAGTCATAGTATTGTATTTCTAAAAAAGCCATAGTATAGT
>NW_023267890.1:0-1443 GCF_013103735.1 Etheostoma cragini
AAGAAATCATAGAAATTCACAGTATAATACATTGAAAAAAGTCATAAAAAAGTCATAGTATAGTATGTCGATAAAATTTCATTACAAAGTCACAGTATAGTACATTGAAAAAGTCATAAAAGTCATAGTATAGTATGTCAATAAAAGCCATATCATTGTATGTCCAAAAGAGTCAAAAAAAGTCATAGTATAGTACATTGAAAAAAATCACAAAAGGTCATAGTTTAGTACATCGAAAAAAGCCATAAGAAAATCATAGTATAGTACATCGAAAAAGTCATAAAAAGTCATAGTATAGTATGTCGATAAAAGCCATAGTGTTGTATGTCTAAAAAAGTCCAAAAAGTCATAGGATAGTCCATTGAAAAATCTCCTACAAAGGCATCGTATAGTACATCGAAAAAAAGTTATAAAAAGTCACAGTAAAGTACATCATAAAAGTCATAGTAAATCATAGCATAGTACATTGATAATAGTCATGAAAATCATAGAATAGTATGTCGATAAAAGTCATAGTGTTATATGTTTATAAAAGTAAAAAAAGTCATAGTATAGTTCATCAAAAAAAGTCATAAAAAAGTCATAGTATAGTATGTCGATAAAAGCCATAGTATTGTATGTCGAAAAAAGTCATAAAAGTCATAGTATAGTACTTCTAAAAAGTAATAGTAATGTTTGGCGATAAAAGTTATAGTATTGTATGTCCAAAAGAGTAAAAAAAAAGTCATAGTATAGTACATCGAAAAAAATAACTACATATCATAGTATAGTACATTGAAAAAAGTAATAAAAAGTCATAGCATAGTACATTTATAAAAGTCATAAAAAGTCATAGTCTCATAAGTCTAAACAAGTCAAAGTACCGTTTGTTTAAAAAAATTGGAAAAAAAGTCAAAGTATAGTATATCCAAAAAAGTCAGAAAAAGTCATAGTATAGTCCATGGAAAAAGTCATAAAATGTCATAGTATAGTGTGTTGATAAAAGTCGTAGAATTGTATGTCGATAAAAGTCATAAAAGTCATAGTATGGTACTTCTAAAAAGTAATAGTAATGTTTGGCGATAAAAGTTATAGTATTGTATGTCCAAAAGAGTAAAAAAAAGTCAAAGTATAGTACATCGAAAATAAAATCATAAAAGGTCGTAGTATAGTACATCGAAAAGAGCCATAAAAATATCATAGTATAGTACATCAAAAGAAATCATAAAAAGTCATAGTATAGTACATTATAAAAGTCATAAAAAGTCATAGTATAGTATGTCGATAAAAGCCATAGTATTGTATGTCTAAAAAAAGCATAGTATAGTACATCGACAAATGTCATTAAAAAATCATAGTATAGTATATCGAAGAAATTCATAAAAAGTCATAGTATAGTACATCGAAAAAAATCACAAAAAATCATAGTATAGTACATCGAAAGAAATCATAGAAATTCATAGT
>NW_023267892.1:0-1153 GCF_013103735.1 Etheostoma cragini
CCGAAGTATTTGGAGTAAAGTCTGCAGACTTGACACATTTCTATTCTAATTTACGACTGTCGGAGTGTTTTGTAACTGGTCTGGTCCAATCTTCTCTATAATCTCTAACATGGACCAAACCAGGGCTAAAACACCAGAGAAAACTACACCTAACCAGGGCTAAAATACTAGAGGACTTTGGACCTAACCTGGGTTAAAATACTAGAGGACTTTGGACCAGACCAGGAATAAAACACCAGCAAACACTGGACCTAACCTGGGCTAAAATAACAGAGAGCACTGGACCAAACCTGGGCTAAAATACCAGAGAACATTGGACCAGACCAGGGCTAAAATACCAGCAAACATAGGACCAAACATGGGCTAAAATACCAGAGACCCCTGGACCAAACCTGGCCAAAAACATCAGAGAACATTGGACCTAACCTGGGCTAAAATACTAAAGGACTTTGGACCAGACCAGGGCTAAAACACCAGAGAACACTGGACCTAACCTAGGCTAAAATAACAGAGAGCACTGGACCAAACCTGGGCTAAAATACCAGAGAACTTTGGACTAGAACTGGGCTAAAATATCCGAAAACATTGAACCAGACCTGGGCTAAAATACCAGAGGACATTGGACCAGACCTGGGCTAAAATACCAGAGAACATTGGACCAGACCTGGGCTAAAATACCAGAGGACATTGGACCAAACCAGATAGTAAAATTGAGTTATTTTTCAGCTGAAAGCATTTCCAGTAATAAATATATTTGACTTGCTCAGTTATTGAAGCTACAGATCTGAAACATCCGACTCAAACCACAGAAAACAACACACACTGTTCTTTGATTTTCTGTCACATTCATCAATCACGAATCCACGAGCTCTCAAAGCAGACAACCGGCGTCCGTCTGCGCCCTCGCAGCAGCAGACCCGGGGAGTGTGGCGTGTTTAACGTGCGATGGCGGTACGTGAAGGGAAAGTGTATACATGCATCTGTGCCTTTGTGTCTTTGTGCGTCGAGTGTGTGTGTGTGTTAATCACTGTCAGACTACCATCAGGCCAGGTGGTGTTGTCTTTAAATCAGAGTCCCAGCTGTACCTGCTCCACCTAATAACTCTGTGTGTGTGTGTGTGTGTGTGTGTGTGTGTGTGTGTGTGTGTGTGTGT
>NW_023267893.1:0-475 GCF_013103735.1 Etheostoma cragini
TCTATCTGTAAAGTGTCTTGAGATAACTCTTGTTATGAATTGATACTATAAATAAAATTGAATTGAATTGAATTGAGAAAGGTATTTTTTCTCAGTGGTTACAAGGTGATTTTGATATGATTTATATAATTTCATGAATAGTGCTTTACTGCATGATGCAGGAGCCTTTCAAAGAGCCATCTTCGGTTGCCACTTATCCTCAAAGGGAGATCCCATGCTAGACACAGGGAGTCAACTTTCTCCTTTTCGTCAGTGGAGAGTTCAGAACTCCCTTTATTATTAAGGACACAATGTACATAGTTAGGAAAAAGTATTAAATGTATGTTAAAATGTCAATGATGTGCAGTAAATATATACCAATGTAATTTTCTCTCTCAGATCAATGTCAGGACAGTCATTGATCTCAATGACTGCAGTTTCAGGTGTCCCTCCACACAAAATATGAACAATAGCAGGACTAAGGCCTGTCAGTGGA
>NW_023267893.1:485-1109 GCF_013103735.1 Etheostoma cragini
GCAAAAAGCAATGGCCAATCATTCTGCCTGCCATTGGAAAGAGGTCACTCTCAACCAGAAATGCAGACGAGGAAGGCACAAGGTGGTCCGGTTCTCCATCAAATAGCCTTGTTACACAAGCATTTCCTGTGTAAACATAAATTTTGTTCTCAGTTCCTGTACACAAACATTTAGTAATTATTTGGTTGTATAGCAGGTATAGCTATATTTTAAATACATATTGTTTATATTGTTACAAAAATGGATTTTAAATAGTATTAAGTTGATTAAAACTTTTTCACAATTGATAAAGAGCCATTAATGACAACTTACCAAAATTCATGTCAAAACCATCTTTCAGCCTCTGCATCACTCTGGATACCACGAAGCGGTTTACACCCTCCCCAAGTGCAGGGTCACCTTGTAATTTTAAGACATAAATATTAGGAGTTGTTAAGAACACATAAAATCACCTTCAAAACTAACCACAATAAAAAAGGCAAACCTTCAAGTCGGCATTGCAAAGGATTTGCCCACTCAGCACCGGATGCTTTGTAAAATGTAACAAATGCAATGTCTTGTTCTGAGCTGGAGGTTCTGAGGTCAATATGCAAATGCAGTGGCTTCCCTGATCTGTGAATGTTA
>NW_023267894.1:0-478 GCF_013103735.1 Etheostoma cragini
ATTAAGAGTTTATTCCAACCAGACCAGAGTGGTGATTGTTGGAACAGTGGAAAGATGAACCAAGACGACTTTTGGTAGCTTTATTTAGTTTCTCTCTACTTTGAATGAAGTGTGTTTTACGATGCTAAAAATAGTGATTATTTACATGGAGTCTGGTGGGTTGGTGATGGTGATTTCCATAATGATTTTTACCTGTAGCAACTCTTCTTCTTTGCTTTCCTTTAGATGTTTTCCACCCGTGCAGATTAACATCCAGGACTTTTACTTGTATTGGAGTAATTTTAGAAAGTATCAGAACTTCTTCCTCTACTAGAAGTGAAACAGATAATTTTGGCGACTAAGAGACATTTGGAGATGTAACGGCGTTCTGTTGTGGTTAAATGTTGAAATGAAGCAGCAACTTCAGTAAAAAAAATCTTAAAAAACTACGCCTATATTCAGTCTTTCTCTCTCTCTCTCTCTCCTCCCATCTCTCTTC
>NW_023267894.1:488-1024 GCF_013103735.1 Etheostoma cragini
TTCTTATCACCAGTCACCAGTGACATTTCATATGAACATTATATCACTAAAGATGAATTAAAACGCCCAGTGAGAGCTGCAGATCGGGGGGGCTGACCGAGACTGGAAGAGGAAGAAACAACCAAACCCGTTGACAGAAAAGAGGAACAAGAATCTACACCGGTTATCACAGGCTCATTGTGTAAAAGCAGCCTTCCCCTCAGCGTGGCAGGGAGCTTTAGGTGTGAGTTGTTTTAATACCAGTTAATCATTAGCATATGGTCAATATCACTCAGAAGCATCAGCACATTTGCATGAGTTGTCACAAACAGTGAAATTTCCCCAGGTTTCTGAGTGTCCGATCGGAACAACAACCCACCAGACTCCATGTTAATAATCACTACTTTTATCATCATAAAACACACTTCATTCAAAGTGGACGGAAACTAAATAAAAACTACTAAAAGCCCTCTTGGTTAATCTTTTCACTGTTCCAACAATCACCACTCTGGTCTGGTTGGAATAAACTCTTAATTCACCCATTTACATGTGGAGAT
>NW_023267895.1:0-3425 GCF_013103735.1 Etheostoma cragini
CCCCCCCCCCCCTCAGGGAACGTCGGCACTAACCCAGCGTTGAGATTAGAGCGGCAGCGATAAGAAAATGAACCGGCGACGTCGGTAATAACCCGTTTATCTGCAATTACAATCAAACAGGAAGTCCAAAAACATTGGACGGGTAAAACTCGACATTTCACAAACGTTTCTCAGTTTTCTGATGTTTTATAGACCAAAAAACTAAGAAAGTAGACAGCTGGAGACCTTATTAGTCTCATGATGTCACAGTTATTGGTCCATCGTTGGGAGCAAAGTTGCATTGTCTTGAGCCCCAGTGTTGGGCAATTACATCCAAAATCATACATTATTATTATTATTATTATTATTATTATTATTATTATTATTATAATGGTTTATAGATTACTAGTTACGGTCATTTGAGAGTAATTAGTTATATTCCCGTCTCTGTTGTACTATAACTAATTGTAATGCGTGACACTACTTTTGAGTTACTTTGCACCGAAATAAAACCGGAGAGCGTTACTCCCAACACACACACGCACACACACACACACACACACGCACACTTACACACACACACACACACACACACACGCACACACACACGCACACACACACGCACACGCACGCACACACACACACACACGCACACACACACACACACGCAGATACACACACACGCACACACACACACACACGCACTTACACACACGCACACACACGCACACACACACACACACGCAGATACACACACGCAGACACACACACATACGCACGCAGATACACACACACACACACACACACGCAGATACACACACACACACACACACACACACACGCACACACATAAACACGCAGACACACACACCTTTGTGGGGACCTTAGTCATTGACATAATGCATTCCCAAGCCCCTGACCTCAACTGTAACCATAACAACTAAATGCCTAACCTTAACCCTGACCCTGACCTCAACCGTAACCATAACAACTAAATGCCTAACCTTAACCCTAAACTGATTAACCCTAACCCTAAAACCAAGTCTTAACCCTCGAACAGCCCATTACAGTTGCAGGGTCCACAAAGCTGTCCGGACCCCACAAGTATACTATATTCCCGGTTGTTGGTCCCACGAATGTAGTTCATTCACATTTTTACACACACACACACACACACACACACACACACACACACTAACCAGTAGAAGGCCACTTTGTCCCCGAGCTTCCTGTCGTGGACGTTGCGGTCGAGCACGTTGTAGCAGATGTTGGTGGACGCTCCCTCCATGCACTTGACGAAGATTTCTCCTTTGGTCACGTCGAAGTTGTAGTCCAGGAACCGACCCGTGTGCTTGGTCTTCCAGAAGAAGTCCTTGGCCACGTCGGCCCAGAACTCTGAAAGACATCGGACCATTTTAAGCGTGTGCCAACCAGGTGATAAAGGGGATTTCTAGAGCCCTGAACACGGCTGAAGGTGACCAAAGCGGAGCACCAAGGTAAAGATAAAAAAAAGATGAAGAAGAACCAAGGTAAAGATAAAAAAAAGATGAAGAAGAACCAAGGTAAAGATAAAAAAAAGATGAAGAAGAACCAAGGTAAAGATAAAAAGTAGAAACTTAACAAGCAATGGAGAAGTAGGGCTGTGCAATCTCTTCTTTTTTTCCTCTTTCTTTCTTTACACATAGTCTGCCGTTACTTAATCATGCGCTGACATTAGCAGACACATAGCATTTACTAAGTCATTGCTTACAGAAGAACTCATCTGTCCAAGTGAACTGAACATCTGGACTTCTGAACATCTGGACGGGCAACACACAACATTTCACGACTTCTCGGAAACTTTTCTGAAGTTTAATAGACCAAAATACCAAAAATAATAGCTAGCTGCAGACCTTATTAGGCTCAGGATATCAGAGTTATCGGTCCATTATCGGGAGCAAAGTTGCATTTCCTTGAACACCAGCGTTGGGAAAGTTACTCCCAACATGTAATACCTGACAGATTACAGGAGAACTCATCAGGAGCAAATGATGTGTCTCAAATCTAACATTTACATTACAGTAACCTTTTGTTTCTTTCTTTTTTGATACCATCTTTATTTGGTTTTTTAAGGGGTGCAAACAGCATAAAAGGAGACAGCCGTTAAGTAAAGAATAATGTAAATAAAAACCTCCTTTTAGCCCACGAGCAGTAGAAATACTTCAAATTATATAATCACTAGGGCTGGAACGATGTGCGATATAAATCCGAAAGACACTCAGAGCCACGAATAACAATGTTAAACATAACAATACAGTAATAATTTACTTTGGCAAATCTTTTCTAATTCTGAAAATATTCAAGTAGCTCAAAATGTGTCCAGTACTTGGGTTATTTTACTGGTTATACAAATACTACAGATTAATATGCACATAATAAGAGATCGGATGGCGAGATTAACATAAATCCTAAAACATAATAATGTGAATGTAAATGTGCTGTATTTATATAGCGCTTTTCCAGTCTTAACAACTGCTCAAAGCGCTTTTACATCTACAGGGAACATTCACCATTCACACACATTCATACAGTGTGGCCGGGGTTGCCGTACAAGGTGCCACCTGCTCATCAGATACACACTCACACACATCTACACACCTGCTCATCAGATACACACTCACACACATCTACACACCTGCTCATCAGATACACACTCACACACATCTACACACCTGCTCATCAGATAAACATTCACACACATTCACACTCCGATGCGCAGCACCGGGGGCAACTCGGGGTTCAGTGTCTTGCCCAAAGACACTTCGACAATGACTGAAGGGGCGGGGATCGAACCACCAACCTTCCAATTGGCAGGCAACCGCTCTACCACTGAGCCACAGCCGCCCCATATACATAGCAAAACATAATAATAATAATAATAATAATAATAATACATGAATAAAACATAATACATTGTAATAAAACCCTAGAAAGTAGAAAAAGACTAAAATACTTAAAAGTAAAAATGAATATTAGAAACTAAAATACTTACAAGAATAATAATACCAAAAGAGAGAAACTAAAATACAAGAAAATAATAATAATAATAAAAGAGAGAAAACTAAAATATTTACAAGAAAAAATTAATAATAATAATAACAAAAGAGAGAAAACTAAAATATTTACAAGAAAAAATTAATAATAATAATAATAATAACAAAAGAGAGAAACTAAAATACAAGAAAAAAATAATAAAAGAGAGAAAACTAAAATATTTACAAGAAAAAATTAATAATAATAATAATAATTATAATAAAAGAGAGAAAACTAAAATACAAGAAAATAATAATAATAAAAGAGAGAAAACTAAAATATTTACAAGAAAAAATTAATAATAATAATAATAATAATAACAAAAGAGAGAAAACTAAAATATTTACAAGAAAAAATTAATAATAATAATAATA
>NW_023267896.1:0-1044 GCF_013103735.1 Etheostoma cragini
GTGCGTGCGTGTGTGTGTGTGTGCGTGCGTGTGTGTGTGTGTGTGTGTGCGTGTCTCTGTGTGTGTGTGTGTGTGTGTATGTGTGTGTGTGTGTGGTCCAGTGACTCTGAAGGAATCCACAGTGACGGCTGGTTTGTTCAGCTGCAGCGCTCCGAGGTTTAATCCTCCGTCTGAACATCGTTACCGAGATTAGACCAATTAAAGCTCCTCGTGTGCTGACAACGGGCCGAACCATTTCACTTCAACGGGCCGAACCATTTCACTTCAACGGGCCGAACCATTTCACTTCATTACAGGAGTCAGTTTTAACCCTCCTGGTGTCTTTGGGTACAATTTGGGAATCTTTCAAAAAGTTTCTATATCAGAAATTTAAGTTTCTATCAACCAAATTGTCAAAAATAAATAAATTACGAGGATGGTTTCCTACAACGCTCATAACAAGTCAAATAAACAATCATTTCACTACTTTCATACATTTGGTTTAAATCAGTTTTTTAGCCTTGAATTGTATAAAATTGTGGGAAAAAGTGGGAAAGAAATGTCTGAAAAAGGTGAAAAAATACAACAAAAACAACAAAAAGAGCAGAAAAAAATGGATAAAAACATCGGGAAAAGTGACAAAAATGTTGAGAAAAAACAACAAAACTGTTTTAATTTTAAATTTAGACCCAGAAAAATAAATGATGGTCCAAATAAACACAAACCGGATGGGATGGCATGCTGGTTTAGGATGCTGTGGTAGGCGTGCTGGTTCAGGATGCTGGTTCAGGATGCTGGTTCAGGATGCTGTGGTAGCCGTGCTGGTTCAGGATGCTGTGGTAGCCGTGCTGGTTCAGGATGCTGTGGTAGCCGTGCTGGTTCAGGATGCTGTGGTAGTCATGCTGGTTCAGGATGCTGGTTAAGGATGCTGTGGTAGCCGTACTGGTTCAGGATGTTGTGGTAGCCGTGCTGGTTCAGGATGCTGGCTCAGGATGCTGTGGTAGCCGTGCTGGTTCAGGATGCTGGTTCAGGATGCTGTGGTAGCCGTGCTGGTTCAGGATGCTG
>NW_023267897.1:0-1104 GCF_013103735.1 Etheostoma cragini
TAAAAGTAGTGATTATTTACATGGAGTCTGGTGGGTTTGGTGATGGTGATTTCTGTTTTATGTTAAACTAAAAGGATCCTACTCTTTAACTAAAAGGTCTATCTCTGTAGAAACACAATCCAATAATGTTGTCAGACACTTATAGAATAATAATATTCTGAGTCTGTCAGCGGCAACAAGAGAACCTTTAGGGGACGCTGACAGACGCTGAACGTCTCTCCCATAGGGTTTCATTGCAGCCCTGTTCATAGTGTTCTTGCTTAATTCTGGACAAATTTTTAAGACTTTCTTTCACATTGGTCACTGAAAAAATAGCTCAGCTTGGTTTTCCGCCCTTGTGAGAGCAGAGCTCAGTGACGGAGGTGGAGACTCTGCAGAGGAAGCAGGCCCAGTTCGCGGAGGCTCTGGAGGCTCAGGTGGACCAGCTGGACAAGGTGGACAAACTGGCCCAGAACATGATCCAAGAGAAACACTACGACTCCCACAACATCCGAACCAAGAGCAGAGCACTCGCCGCCAGGTGAAGGAAAGCACGGACATCATTATATAGACCTTAGTGGTCCCCTAATACTGGATCTGAAGTCTCTTTATATAGACCTTAGTGGTCCCTAATACTGGATCTGAAGTCTCTTTGTATAGACCTTAGTGGTCTCCTAATACTGTATCTGAAGTCTCTTTATATAGACCTTAGTGGTCCCTAATACTGTATCTGAAGTCTCTTTATATAGACCTTAGTGGTCCCCTAATACTGAATCTGAAGTCTCTTTATATAGACCTTAGTGGTCCTTAATACTGTTTCTGAAGTCTCTTTATATAGACCTTAGTGGTCCCTAATACTGGATCTGAAGTCTCTTTATATAGACCTTAGTGGTCCCTAATACTGTATCTGAAGTCTCTTAATATAGACCTTAGTGGTCCCTAATGCTGGATCTGAAGTCTCTTTTATATAGACCTTAGTGGTCCCTAATACTGGATCTGAAGTCTTGGTGCAGAATTACAGCCACTAGAGCCAGTCCCACAATGAGCTTTCGTTAGTATGTGCCATTTTTAAGTCTGTCTGTGTGTGTGTGTGTGTGTGTGTGTGTGTGTGTGTGTGTGTGTGTG
>NW_023267898.1:0-5352 GCF_013103735.1 Etheostoma cragini
GTATACACCCCCTATGTTAAAATACAGGGGGCATAAGTATACACCCCCCTATGTTAAAATACAGGGGGCATAAGTATAGATACTATAGATGCCCATAGAGACAGGCAGATTTTAATCATTAAAGGCCAGTTATACTATGCATCCTGATAAAGTTCCCTTGGCCTTTGAATTAAAATAATTTTTAATTACAAACACACACACACGCACACATCATCACACACCCTTTGAACCTTGTACCTTTACTGTAAAAATAATTCACAGGAACTTGCTGGACAGGAAGTTACTGTAAATTACACGTTAACTTTGTTATGGTGAATATTTTTGTATGGTGAGTATTTTGATTAGTCCTTATTAACATGAGACATTCAATATTATTCTATCAGGGTGTCATTTTAAAGCGCGCACGTTGTAGTTTTTAGCAGTTCCAAGCATGGCATGTGATGTTTTGATCACAATCTTGACAACTTTATTGTTAATATAATTCCCAATAAGACAAAAAGTAGTTCCCACAACATACAACTGTCTGATGTATTCTGAAAGCTGAAGACTTAACGTCTCTAAAACTGTCCATCTGCTGTAAATAAGACACTTATTCAACTGAATGAAATTAATTAAACAAAATAATGTTTTCATGCTAGTATAAATACATTTTAAGGTAATTTTTTTTGTAGTGTTGCCAACTTCAACCAGGGCTGTGGTCAAGACCACCTTAGTCAAGTCCAAAACAAGTCCAAGACCAGGACTAGTCGAATCCAAGACAAGTCCAAGACCGGGACTCGTCGAGTCCAAGACAAGACTGAGTCCAAAAACGTTTGTGACAGAGTTCAAAAAGGTTTGAGTCAAGACCGAGTCCACGACAGAAAAAAAGGTCTTATGCATGACAGTATCGAGACAATCACTTTGGGTTTTACTTTCCCTCCAATACTATTATCAACATAATAAAGACAACTGGACTCGGTCCAGACCAGAAGCCATATTTGGCAAGACCAGTGGCCGAGACCGAGACAAGTCAGAGTCCAAATACTAGCGAGTCCAAGACAAGTCCAAGACCATAGAAACCATAGTCTTGAGTCCGGACTCGAGTCCAAGACCGGATTTGAGTCCTACAGCCCTGACTTCAACACCCTTCCTTTTCTGAGTCTCTAGCCCGCTCTATCGTCTCTCTTTCTATTTTCACTGGCGTGCTCGACTTCCTGGGCTTCTTCTTCGCCAGAAGGTGACCCGACTCCCACCGCCGCCGCTGATGATTGGTCGGTGGGCTGCCGCAAGCCTCTTCTCGCTTTCCCTCTGCGACGTCATGCACAGGTTGGCTGTCGCAGGTTGCCATGGAGATGACGGCGGGGCCAGGGAAGGGAGCGGGTGACGATCGGTTGGTGTGAAAGCTGCGAGGAAGCTGTATGTGCAGGTTGGATGTGTCACAGGTGAAGTTTTTGCCGGTTTCCTGGCTCAGAGTCTGGGGTAGAGGGTGTGGAGAGGGAGGAGGGGACTCGGCTTGAAGGGGTGTGTCACCCTGGCAACCATTACGGGGTTTTGAATGACCGTTTACCCCGTGTCTCAGGGTGTGTGCGCGTACAAGGGGGCTTGCTTCTTCATCCTGTTGCCAATGTGTGTGCCAATACTTGTCCTTGAACGTACTTGTGTGAGTGTCTTCACGAGCATGTGTGTCTTTGTGTATTTGTGTTTCAGAGTTTAAGCCTGTGTGTGTGTTCCTGTGGGTGTGTGCGTCTCTGCTGGTGCCTGTATGTAACCGTGGGTTTGGGTTGGCGCTGTGTCGGTTTCGACTACGCAGCGAGCTGAAGACCATGGTGCAGCCGGCCACTGTGCAGCGATGCTTGATCTTCAAGTGGACGGCGTTGTAGTGGATCTTCAGCGTTCCTGCACGGACAAAAAGGAAAACGGTTGTTTAGTTAAGTTGATCCTGAGCTGGAAATTACCAGGAACCAGCAGAAAGAAAGACCAACAGAGGACCTTGAAATGAACCCTGTGGAACGCCAAAAAACAAGGTTAGTTTCTCTTAACTTGAAAGACCAGCAGAGGACCTCGAATTGAACCCTGCGGAACGCCAAAAAACAAGGTTAGTTTCTCTTAACTTGAAAGACCAACAGAGGACCTCGAATTGAACCCTGTGGAACGCCAAGAAACAAGGTTAGTTTCTATTAACTTGAAAGACCAGCAGAGGTTTTTCAAGTTAAGAGAAACTAACCTCATTTCTTGGCGTTCCACAGGGTTCAATTCGACGTCCTCTGCTGGTCTTTCTTTCTGCTGGTTCCTGGTAATTTCCAGCTTGGCGTTCCACAGGCAACCCGTCTACATCGCTGGCCGTACCTGGACAAGGAGGTGCTGTGGGTCTTCCTGGCTACCAACCTCCTCGTCCAGGTACGGCCAGGGATGTAGAAGGGTTGGCTGGTCTTCCTGGCTGGGACCAACGTCTTCGCTGGTGCTCGGTTAGGACATTTTTGTACTAGACTACATACAGTACGTCTGCTATTTCCTTGCTGGAGTGTGACGTGATTTGTGTTGTGTGCAGATGCGATGGATAGCGTACAAACCAATAGGGTGTCGGAATGGTATTTGTTCATAATTCTCATCCAACCACAATCAAATTCACTCTATCCAAATGGCGTGATTTATCTGAATAGGTTTTTGGTGTTTTTAGGTGTTTTTGAATGAAAACAAGCCAAACTTAAATAGGATTGACAAGACTATTTTTAAAATGTAAGGAGTCAACAATACAAAAGAATTGCGTGAAAATGTAAGGAGTAGAAGTAAGAAGGCGGCTTTAAAATAATCCAATAAAGTATAGATATCCAACATTTCTGCTTAATGAAATTATGTTGTCCTCCGGTCAAATTTGACTCGTTTTCAGTTTTTTTATCACAAAAAATGGGCCTTCAAAATAAGCGCTGAAAATATCAACATTAGAAGTATCAAATAACTTTGGAAAAAGCATCAAAAAAAGCACCCAGATCATTGAAAAAGTGACAAAAATGTCGGAAAAAAGTGATAATAGCGATCATGGTTGACGGGTAGACAACACAAGGTAACTTGTTACTTGACACCTCAGAAAATCAGTAGTAGACGTGGAATTCATTTGGAATTGTTTGTCGGTGGGAATCCCAAAAACAAATTGAGAAGACCACAAACTGAACCATGTGGAAACAAACCTAAACTAGAACTGCACGCAGTTTCAACGGGTCCAAGCCTCCCCTCGCCAGTCGTCCCCAGCGACCCGGAGAGAGCTCGAAAGCGTAACCCAAAGCGAACTAAAGAAGCTTTGCTTGGTCATGAAATGCGCACACAATTACGTAGCAAAATTCTTCATACAACATGTTGTCGTGGCCATCTGGAGATGCTATACACCGGGTTTCGTGCAGATCTGTCTTCATTGTAGCGCCACCTGCTGGTCAACGTGTGTAATATTTGGTAGGTCTGGTCGGCTACCCACTGTACATCTACTCTGTTAATTTCAAGTAATTCACTTTAGTGGAAGTGGTTAATCTGAACGTTGGCCCATAGGCCACGCCCACTTGAACCAATCAGTACCCCGCTGTAAGGACCACCTCAGGAGTGGGCCTAGATGGTATCCATCAAATTTTGTAAAATTCAGATGAGCGGTTCATGAGATATAAACTTGTTGTATTTATAGCGCCCCCTAGTGGCCAATGTTCGTGAAATTTGTTTCAGAACCTCAGAGGGTCATGGCAAGGAAAGTTCTCAAGTTTGGCTTTGATAGAATTTATTTTGGCCGAGATATGGCAAAGTCAGTTTTTTCAGCGTTAGCTACACAAATTTGGTTGGCCGTAATATGCGCAATTTTTATTCTATAAAAAATCTTTATTGAACTTTTTGTCAAGCCAGTCTGGAGGTGCTATGTGCCAAGTTTCGTGCAGATCCATTGCACGGTCTAGGAGGAGTTCGAAAAAGTTGGTTTTCAATAAATTGCGATTTTTAACGCATAAAAGTCTAGGCGGAAGTGGGCGTGGCCTATATCACGAGATTCAGTTTGATCCAGGGAACGCGTGGATGTAAGGTTTTTTAATATCCGATGTACGGTTTGGGAGTTATAGGTCCAAACGCGTTTTTTCTGGTATAGCGCCACCTGGTGTCAGAAGCTGGGCAATTTTTTGCGTCTGAGGTCTTTGCGGACTTTCGGACCAGTCCTGAAAATGGCGCGTCGCCACCATGTACCGTTTAGGCTGCAGCACCAGTTTTATGCGGACAAGAAAAATAATGGATAATGGAAAATGGAGAAGAATCCTAGCGAAAACAGTAGGGTTCCACAGCCCTGCTGTGTGAACCGCGTATCGCCTTGCGATTACTGCGGTGCACGCATCCTCGGGCTTGGACCCCTAATAATTAGAGACTCTAAAACTGAATATCGTCACCAAAGCAGATGTTCTTCGTGAAGACACGACCTTCCTACCTTTGTCATAGAAGCTTTTCCCACAAACGCCACAGCACACCCTCCCCTTCCGACCTCCTACGGGAGAAAGCGAAGGGATGGAGCGGAGGGAGGAGGGGAGACGACGCAGCAAGGAAGACGAGGGTGAGAGAGGATGGAGGGAGGAAGAAAAGGAGGACGTAGGAAGAGGACAGAGGAAGGAGGAGGAAAAGGACGGCAGAGGATTGAGAGAGTAGGAAGAGGAGCCTTGCATCTTCTGGGAAGTCTTTGGTGGAAAGGAGGAAGAGGAGGGAATGGACAGATGGAGGGAGGAAGAAGGGATGAGTGCAGAGTTCAAGGAAGGAGAGAGTGAGGAGGTGTTGTCTGGCTTGTCTGGATCGTCTTTGATTTTTAAACCCAGCTGAATCAGATCCTTCTCTTCTTCTCTTCTTCTTGGTTCCTGCCAGTGTCTTTCAGCCAGTTTGGTCCCACTGAGCTTCCGTAGGCGCTGCGCTAGCTTACTGGGAGGAAGCGCCTGGAAAGAAAGACAAGAAGAAGGAGGAGGAGGAGTCACAATTAGGGCTGTTCAATTATCGCGTTTTGATCATAATTTCGGCTTTGAACTTCTTTATTGGGAATAACCTCTTCAGATGTAGCATCTCATTTTCGGGGGGGTCCTTAACCCTCACGTTGTGTCAAATTTAACCCGTTTTCAGTTAATTTTTAAAAAAATTTAAATTAATTTTAAAACATTTTAAATGTCGGAAAAAGCGATAATAATGTAGAAAATAAGTCACCAAAATGGGTTTTTTAAGGGTTAAAGGCAAGAAAATACAGAACATTCAGAATTAGACGAGACAATTAACAAAACAACTTGAGAAATCCTAAAAAAAAATGAGAGGGGGGAGACCCCAGAGCAGGGGGAATGAGAGAGGGAAACGCCAGACCAGGAGGAATGAGAGGGGGAAATG
>NW_023267899.1:0-1437 GCF_013103735.1 Etheostoma cragini
CCCCCCCCCCCCCCCCCAGGTGAACATGCTGAGCAGCTGAAAAACACAACAAAATAAGAAAACACAACAAACAGGGGAACAAAACACAAAAAACTGGAAAAATTGCAAAACACATCAAAAATGGAAGAAATTATTTTTGGGAAAAAAATTTAAGGAAAAAAATGGAAAATAATTTTGGGGGGGAAAACTAAATTGAAAGAAAATTTTTTTTTTTAAAGAAAAACAACAAAAATGGATAGTTTTTTTGGGAAAAAAAAAAAACAACAAATTTGAAAAAGAAACACAAAATCTTTGGAAAAAACACAAATGTTTTGAGAAAACATCTTAAAAAAAAATTTAAAAATTGGAAAAAAACGACAAAAATTTAAGATTCTTTTGTGAAAAAAAAAAGAAGAATAAAACAGAACAAAAAAATTGGAAAACAAAAAACGTGTGTGTGTCTCTCTTTGTGTGTGTGGAAAAACAATGGAAAAAAACTAAAGTTTTAAAAAGAGATAAAATCTTCGAAAAAACAAAACAAATTGTGAAAACATTTTGAAAAAAACAATAAAAAAAACGCAAAAAGTTAATTTTAAAAAAAGATTAGAAATTGAGAAAAACACACAAAATTGGAAAAACTGACAAAAATGGAAGAAATTTTTTTGCGAAAAAAAAATGAAAGGGAAAAAATATTGGAAGAAAAACACAAAGTTTGAAAATGAAATACAAAATCTTTGGAAAAAACAACATTCTTGAGAAAATATTTTGAAAAAAAAACACTAAAAGTGGAAAACACTACAAAGAAGTAATAATTTTTTTGGGGAAAAACTAAATGGGGGAAAAAAAAAAGAAATGAAAAACAAAACAACTAATTTGAAAAAGAAACGCAAAATCTTCGAAAAAAAAAAAAAAAAAAGGTAAAAACTATGAAAACAAAAAATGGAAAGAAACACAAAGTTTGAAAAACAAAACAAAAAAAATTACGGAAAAAATGCGACTAAGAGCCCTGCTACCACCCCCGGGGGAACATGCTGGAGCAGCTGTTGGACTAATACCCCTGTTACCCCCCCCAGAGAAGAGACATCTTTGTTCATTTTCTAATTTATTTCTCAAGGTTTTTAATTTTTGATTTTTTTTGCGAATCTCAAATATATCATATTTTCGCTTATGTCGCTTGTCACAAAAAAAACAAATTCTCAAATAATTTTTTTGGTCACTTTTCACAAATATTTTGTTTTCAACACTTTTTGTCAATATTTTTTTCTATCTTGTTTTGTCACTTTTGGGGATTTTTTTTTGCATTTCGTGTATTTTTTGTATGTTTTATCTGGGTTTTTATCAACTTTTTTATTTTTTTAAAAGTAAATATTTGCAAAATGCGACACATTTTAAAATTGTTTTTTGAAAATTTCACTTTGCACACAGCTGTTGGACTAATACCCCTGTTACCCCCCCCAG
>NW_023267900.1:0-2515 GCF_013103735.1 Etheostoma cragini
TGTTTACGCCAGGCTATGAATGACGAGGTGTTTAGGTGGCGGCCAATCCCAAAATATAAAGGAGTTGTTACATTAACATTTGATTACATGTGGAATGGGAACTCTTTTTGACCGAGGGGAAAGTCAAAGCATTTAAAAAAATAAAAAATAAAACATTTTGCAAGACAAATACAGGGCCCAGGCCAGTAAAATCATAATCATAACAAGCCTCAAGTCATGTTTCATATTATTGTAACACGTTACATTAACATGTTAATGACACATGTTATTGTAACACGTCACATTAACATGTTAATGACACATGTCATTGTAACACGTTACATTAACACGTTACATTAACACGTTACATTAACACGTTACATTAACATGTTAATGACACATGTTATTGTAACACGTTACATTAACATGTTAATGACACATGTTATTGTTACATGTTACATTAACATGTTAATGACACATGTTAATGTAACACGTTACATTAACATGTTAATGAGACATGTTATTGTAACACGTTACATTAACATGTTAATGACACATGTTATTGTTACACGTTACATTAACATGTTAATGACATGTTATTGTTACACGTCACATTCACATGTTAATGACACATGTTATTGTTACACGTTACATTAACATGTTAATGACACATGTTATTGTTACACGTCACATTCACATGTTAATGACACATGTTATTGTAACGCGTCACATTAACATGTTAATGACACATGTTATTGTAACACGTCACATTAACATGTTAATGACACATGTTATTGTAACACGTCACATTAACATGTTAATGACACATGTTATTGTTACACGTCACGTTAACATGTTAATGACACGTGTTATTGTAACACGTTACATTAACATGTTAATGACACATGTTATTGTTACACGTTACATTAACATGTTAATGACACATGTTATTGTAACATGTTACATTAACATGTTAATGACACATGTTATTGTTACACGTTACATTAACATGTTAATGACACGTCATTGTAACACGTTACATTAAAACGTTACATTAACACGTTACATTAAAACGTTACATTAACACGTTACATTAACACGTTACATTAACACGTTACATTTAAATGTTAATGACACATGTTATTGTTACATGTTACATTAACATGTTGATACGTCATTGTAACACGTTACATTAAAACGTTACATTAACACGTTACATTAACACGTTACATTAACACGTTACATTTAAATGTTAATGACACATGTTATTGTAACACGTAACATTAACATGTTAATGACACATATTATTGTAACACGTTACATTAACATGTTAATGACACATGTTAATGTAACACGTTACATTAACATGTTAATGACACATGTTATTGTAACACGTTACATTAACATGTTAATGACACATGTTATTGTTACACGTTACATTAACATGTTACATTAACACGTTACATTAACACGTTACATTAACATGTTAATGACACATATTATTGTAACACGTTACATTAACATGTTAATGACACATATTATTGTAACACGTTACATTAACATGTTAATGTAACGTGTTACAATAACATGTGTCATTAACATGTTAATGTAACACGTTACATTAACATGTTAATGACACATGTTATTGTAACGCGTCACATTAACATGTTAATGACACATGTTATTGTTACACGTCACATTAACATGTTAATGACATGTTATTGTAACGCGTCACATTAACATGTTAATGTCACATGTTATTGTAACACGTCACATTAACATGTTAATGACACATGTTATTGTAACACGTCACATTAACATGTTAATGACACATGTTATTGTTACACGTCAAATTAACATGTTAATGACATGTTATTGTTACACGTTACATTAACATGTTAATGACACATGTTATTGTTACACGTTACATTAACATGTTAATGACACATGTTATTGTTACACGTTACATTAACATGTTAATGACACGTCATTGTAACACGTTACATTAAAACGTTACATTAACACGTTACATTAACACGTTACATTTAAATGTTAATGACACATGTTATTGTTACATGTTACATTAACATATACTCGTTTGAAATCTGCCAAAGTTGCATTTGTACGCGGGGGGGAATTTATTTTGCTGCACAAAATTGCAGATTTCCATGCAAAATGATGCGGTTTGTCCTTAGACCGCAGTTGTTCCACGTGCAGTATCCTCCCAGAGATATCCCAGATATTCTGATGAATCTTTAAAGAAAATGTGCCGCATAATCAAGGATGTTTGCAACAAATCATGTTGTGCAGAACGGATCGTGTACCGACAGTCTTCATCCATCCCTCATCTGAATGAATGGATGAAAAACACACACCACAACAATGTGTGTGTGTGTGTGCTTGTGAGTGTGTCTGTGTGTGTCTGTGTGTGTGTGTGTGTGTCCGTGTGTGTGTCTGCATGTGTGTGTGTCTGCGTGTGTCTGTGTATATGACTGTGTGTGTGTGTGTGTGTGTGTGTGTGTATATGACTGTGTGT
>NW_023267902.1:0-1573 GCF_013103735.1 Etheostoma cragini
TAACCTGTCCCACTCTCTAACCTGTCTCTCTCTCTAACCTGTCTCACTCTCTAACCTGTCTCTCTCTCTAACCTGTCTGTCTCTCTCCTCACAGGTCACAGTGAGACAGATTTTGACTGGCAGCGCTACCTTCAGTCCACAGGCTCTCATGCTGCTCCGCCAAACCTGTTCACGGATCACCCTGCAGTCAGTACTACAGTACTACAAATAGTACTGCAATAGTACTGCAATACTACACATACACCCTGCAGTCAATACTACAAATACTACTGCAATACTATTACGATACTACACATACACCCTGCAGTCAGTATACAGTACTAAAATACTACACATTCATATCTCATCAAATAGTTACAATGAGATTCTATCTGTCTGCCTGTCTGCCTGCCTGTCTGCCTGCCTGTCTGTCTCTCAGAGCTGTGAGTTCAGGGTGGGGATGAAGCTGGAGGCTGTTGACAGGAAGAACCCCGGACTCGTCTGCGTCGCCTCCGTTGCTGATGTCATCGATGACGACTTCCTGGTTCACTTCGACAACTGGGACGACTCGTACGACTACTGGTGAGACAGACAGACAGACAGACAGACAGAGAGACAACGTGTCTCACAACATTATGGGATGGATCCCTTCAGAGATAGACCTTTAGTTAAAGAGTAAGATCATTTTAGTTTAACATGAAACAGAAATCACCATCACCAAACCCACCAGACTCCATGTAAATAATCACTACTTTTAGTGTGTATAGAGCAGCATATCTCCACCAGACTCCATGTAAATAATCACTACTTTTAGTGTGTATAGAGCAGCATATCTCCACCAGACTCCATGTAAATAATCACTACTTTTAGCGTGTATAGAGCAGCATATCTCCACCAGACTCCATGTAAATAATCACTACTTTTAGCGTGTATAGAGCAGCATATCTCCACCAGACTCCAAACTAAAAGGATCTTACTGTCTAACTAAAAGCTAAATCTCTGCAGGGATCCGTCCAGTAAAATCTGACAGTTTATATTAATGCTACCGGTGATTTGTTGTTGTGTTGATGACCAGGTGTGACAGCAGCAGTCCGTACATCCATCCTGTGGGCTGGTGTGAACAACAGGGACGCCCGCTCACTGCCCCCCAGGGTACTTACACACCCAGTTTTAATACTCTGAAGTAATCAGAGTACTTATACAGAGTACACTGTAATCAGTACTTTTGTTTCAGGTCACCCAAACCCAGAGAACTTCCTGTGGGAGGAATACCTACAGGAAACTGGCTCCACCCCCGCCCCCCCCACAGCCTTCACACGGGTGAGGAAACGGGGGGAGAGAAGGAAACAGGGAGGCAGAGAAACAGGAAGGGAAGGAAAAAAAAAGGAAGGGAGTAAACAGGAAGGGACGAAACAGGGAGGGAAGGAAACAAAAAGGAAGGGAGGAAACAGGAAGGGACGAAACAGGGAGGGATGGAGGAAACAGGGAGGGAGATAAACAAGAAGGAGGGGAGGACACAGGAAGGGATGGAGGAAACAGGGAGGGAGAGAAACAGGAAGGGATGGAGGAAACAGGGAGGGAGAGAAACAGGAAG
>NW_023267903.1:0-159 GCF_013103735.1 Etheostoma cragini
GCATCCATGTCCCAGAAATGCTTGTTACTAACCTAGCTCTGGGGAGTCATTCCCCGTAGTCCTTATGTTCTTTTTCCCAAAAGAGAGGCTCCAAAATCAGGGTAGCAGCTGTCGCCTTGGTCCCGCTCCATGTTCTGTGATGCCATGTTCAAACTGCTA
>NW_023267903.1:378-587 GCF_013103735.1 Etheostoma cragini
GTCTATCTGTATAGTGTCTTGAGATAACTCTTGTTATGAATTGATACTATAAATAAAATTGAATTGAATTGAATTACTAAGCTGTGTTTCTTGTCAAATTCTCATTTCGAGGTGCCAAAATGTCTGGTAATTTTTATGCCGTTTTTAGCTAGCTTGCTGGTTAGCTGTATCAGACTAAAATCACATTGAACACAAAGAGGAAAAACTTT
>NW_023267903.1:786-4102 GCF_013103735.1 Etheostoma cragini
TGTTTTAGTTTTCTCACATTCAAAAATAGGTGTAAAAGGGTTTCATCTGTATAATCACAGAAGTAACAAGCACTATTTTTGTTTGTATATTTGGCTACAGTACCATTTACGGGGTGTATTTTATCAAGAATTTTAGATTTTAACCTATTTTACTTGTAATTCAGTATTTTTTTAGGTAACAACCAAGCTCTTTTCTAGTTAATACCAGGAATTAAATATTCCTAGTAGAATTTCCCTCTAGGAGTTATTCTTTTTCTAAATTGAAAGATCTGACAAATAGGGTTATTATCACATTTCTTATCTAGCACAATATCCTCATTTTACATTAACCCAAAAGACAGGTGACCTTCAATCAGGGTGTTAAATTCCCTAAATGGGGATGGAAAGCCATGACGCAACAAAAACAAATGTCATATGTTAAAAAAGCACCAGAACTATCACATAAAGAAATAATGTTATAGATGCCACATTCAAACCAACCAGAAAAAAAAACAAGGGATTTCTTTGATTTCAGCTGTAATGTCTGCATTGTTCCTGGTTTCTGAGGTGAAAAGTTGTGAAGGAAACACAGTTTCCAAGCCAGAAGGCAATGTTGGTGAAAGTTAGATAACTTGATAGGTAATTTGGAGGGAGCATAGTTATGTTTTAAAAGAGAGGAAAGACCACCAACACTGTTAAATATATGATTAGGAATAAAAATCACAAGGATTTGGTATATAAGGAGACAGAATGTTGCTTCCTGGTGGGAGGATAAAGGCTTCTTTCTATATGTCAAATGCCAGACTTGACCTGATCAAGTCTTTAGAGGTAGAGGAAGAGAGGGGGAAGGTGAGAGACAGTAGCCCGACTTGAGCTCTTCAGAGACAAAATGCATCTTTTACTAACCTGGCTGCATCATGCATAAACAGTAATACATCGTTTTTAACTTTTTATAACTCAGGGTAAAACAAAATGGGAGAGAGCGTCTGTGTTCTACCAAACATACTTAAACCTCTTTCAACCAAGCGTTAGGACTACCTTTAGTTTTGGTTATTTTTGATGTAGAGAATTGTTCAGCCAAGTTAAAGCATAAGGAAACCATTTTTTTTTGTCCTTTTAAAACAGAATGATGTCATCTGTCAAAATCAATATTATTAGTGCCACTTAACGCCAGCAGTTCTGTAACCATCAGAAACAGAAAGGGGGAAACGGGGCATCCCAGTTGAATTTCACATTTCATCTCAAATTTATCAGCTGGATTGTGATTAAGTATCACAGAACTATCAATGTCCTTATAAAGCATCTCAATAACATTAATAAAACCATCACCAAAACCAAAGAATTTAAGAGTCTTCAAAAGAAAAGTATACTCAATAGTATCAAAGGCCTTGTAGAAATCTAGAAAAAGATTAAGATCTGACAATTTCCATAAAGCCAGACTGTGTTTCAGAGATGATGTCACCAAGGCCTGTTTTAAGGCTAATGGCATAAGCTAAGGCTATTATTTTAAAATCAGTAGTTATTAGGGAAATTGGACACCAGTTGTCAACAAACCGGGTGTCCTTACCCTGTATAGGGATAAGTGAAATAATACCTTGTTTCATACTGGTGGTCATCTCTTTCTGCTCCATACATCCTTTATACATAAAAAGCAACGGAACCTGAGTATATTCCCAAAAATGCACATAGAATTGTACAGAAAGCCGTTCATACCAGGTGCCTTTCCTTTTTTCATGTAATGGATAGCTCTCATTATTCCAGCAGCTGTTATATTAGAATCACAAAGCTTTCACAAAGTAATGTTCGGGCTGTACTTCCTTACTCCATCAATAAACAAGGGGCAATTACTGAGTCTTAACATGGATGAGTATACATTTTTTTATTTAAAAAAAAGAAGAAAAAAAATAAAAAAAAGAAGAAAAAAGAAGTAAAAAAAGCTGTGATAAAATCTGAAACTTGAAAAAGGGACAGTAGATTTGGGGTCATTTATATTAAGAGAAGTTAAAGCTTTTCTTGACCCATTTCTTTTTTCTAGTGCGTTCTTCTCGCCCTTTTATAGCCATTTGGCCCTTGTTCCTTTAAAGGGCCCTCTGGTTAAATCCAACAGCGCTCCTCAAGTTGTAAGTTAAGCCTTTTAATTTCAATTTTTCTTGTTCATTAATAGTATGTTTAGACAATTCATTCAATCTATCAAGTAATATTGTTTGCATGTGATTTTGATTAGCGTTTAACAATCTCTTTATAGCATTACAACGGGTCTTGTACTTAAAGAACCCACATTTTTTTGTTTAAATCCCTCAGTGTGGTTAGAAAAGATTTCAGATACAATGGCTTTAATACTATTACTAAAACTTTCATCTCTTACTTAATAAGGTAATATTCTACTTCAAATAACTGATTACTGAAGTAGTAGCCTGCTGGTCGCCCAATTTCATGGTTAACATACAATGAGGCCCAACGGGAGATGGCATACACTTTTTTCAGTTTTTCTCTGACGAAGTATTCCAACAAACCGGTTTCAGCGTATGATGACAGATTACGCTGGGCAAGCTGCTACTGAGCTCAGTAAATCAGAGCATGGCGAAGAGTTTGCGGTAGAATAGAGAGGATTCGTCCGTTTGCATCAGCAGATTTAACACTCCTGCATGTCATGCTCAGCACATTCAAATTCTGTCAACAACGTGTCTCCACAAAAAAGAGTAAATCACTAATTTAGGCGAAGGACCTTCTTGTTGAATAATAAGACCAAAATAAAATACCAGAATGGCAGACCATAAGTCACATCAAAAAGGATAAGAGTACCTTTTATAAATAATTTTTGCCTGATAATTTTTTAACCCCTTTTTACACAAACGTTATACAGTCATAATAGAAACGCAACAACACTAGACATTAGTAATTTTCTTTGTCAGGTTCACTCTTCATTCGCTGCATACAACGCGTTTCAGTATCCCCAAACTCTAATAATTACCCTTGCAAACCACAGTTTTTATGATTTATCATAATTTATGGAAGTAAATGTCCTGTAAGTGTACCTGTCTAGTTTGACTGTGTTATTTTAGTGCAGTTTGGTAGGCCTACTTCTGTAAGTATAGTTCATTATATAGGTAGGGTTATCACGGTGTGGTGGTCAGTCACAGGCTAACTACTTTTTACCTGAGAAAGATTACTTATGGCTGAAAAGAATTGTTGTACATAAATCTAAAATTTTTGATAAAATACACCCTGTAAATGGTACTGTAGCCAAATATACAAACATAAATAGTGCTTGTTACTTCTGTGATTATACAGATGAAACCCTTTTACACCTATTTTTGAATGTGAGAAAACTAAAACA
>NW_023267903.1:4415-4738 GCF_013103735.1 Etheostoma cragini
AAAGTTTTTCCTCTTTGTGTTCAATGTGATTTTAGTCTGATACAGCTAACCAGCAAGCTAGCTAAAAACGGCATAAAATTTACCAGACATTTTGGCACCTCGAAATGAGAATTTGACAAGAAACACAGCTTAGTAACATACCGTATGCAACCTATCTATCAGAATAATTGCAACTAGAAGAAAAAAAAAAAGGCGACTAGTCGAGACTTGTCCCCTACGGTACTTAAAGTCTGAAAACCAAACCCCAGCGCGACACATTAATGCTCGTCACGATTTTAGCTGCTAATCATTGGCCATCAACGCACACTTCACCACCCATCGTC
>NW_023267904.1:0-1192 GCF_013103735.1 Etheostoma cragini
AAAATCAGAGGGTTAAGTCTTCAATCTTCTGAGTTATGATCCTATCCAGAACCGTGAAATAGCTGCAGTCTTAGGATTCCTGGATGGGACCGTGGTTGCTGTTATGTGTATAGCTGTAAATCTGCTCCCTAAAAACAATAACACGTCCGGCACTCCTTTTCCTCCTTTCTCCTTTTGGCTTCTTCATCACTTTTCTTTACCCTCGTTCCCACTTGGACCTCCACAGGAAAGAAAAAATGTCTCGTTCCAGGTCTAAAATCTCTTTTCTGGGTGGGATACTCGTCAATTGATCTGCAAGTTCATGTGAATGTGTTGCAAAATCTGAGAAAACTTTTTTCTTAGATAGAGTTAGACTTATCTTTATTAATCCTTTTGGGATGACTCTTGCAAGGAAATTGAAATATGTTGTGTATGGTTTAAAAACCTGTAAATGCAACTGCGGTGGCTGGAAATCAAACATGGGCAAAATGATTGCACTGCTATGGTATAAATCATAGTTGAAAAGTAACACACCTGTTGCCTTTCTGCTGGACAATACAACGTTCACTGCAAATCTTTTAACACAGACTGAAAAGACATAAAGTGGTGGAGATGGGTTGTTTCCAGTACCTATGAGATAACATAATATTGTTTAAGAAGGAACATCTGCAATTTTGTATACTGTGATGTGTCATTGGTTTGCTACCACTCTTAAAGAATACCTTTCGTTGTCGGCAGGATTTGAACCTGCGCAGGAACAGATTTCTAGTCCATTGCCTTAAACACTCGGCCACAGCAAACTGATAAGCAGAAAAATACCTGTTTGCACAAAGTTAGTAGTAGTTACAAGACATGGGTAAAGTGCAAATCTTTTCTTTGACTTTTTGTGAGATTACTGAATAAGAGAAGAGACTTGGGTTAAATCTGTATGTATGTTAATGTTGTATATGGCTTTAAATGGGATGGGTGGGTTTTTGTTACGTTACACACAAAGCTAACGGGCTATAGTTAGCCTGTACGGATGCTAGCGGATATAGTTAACGTAACGAAGCCAGCCAGCAACTTCAGCAGTAGAGTTTCGGCAATCTAACCACAACAGCGTTGTCGCCCACAATCAACCTGTAGTGATGTTTGAAATGGAGACATCGTTTCTTTTCCCGGAGATCCTGGACATTATTTTCATTGATGACGTTACGTTAAATGCATAGTAGTG
>NW_023267904.1:1202-1365 GCF_013103735.1 Etheostoma cragini
CATTGTACTGCAGTGTACTGTTGAGCCTACTGTGAAAATGTTTTATGGAGTTCTCAGCTAATCGTAATCTGTAAAGTATTGACTATGCTCCAACCTGCTCCCTCCTTATGAACTTCCATTTGGATTTATTTCAAAATTCTGCCCTTTGTTCTTAAATAAAAAG
>NW_023267905.1:0-1168 GCF_013103735.1 Etheostoma cragini
CACACACACACACACACACACACACGCACACACACACGCACACACACACACACACACACACACGAATGCTTGTATCCACCCTTGTGTTGTCCTTCCGGGTCAAAAGGGACAAAAGTTGGACAATATCCCTTTTTCAGACTTTTTTTTTTTGTTTCCACGACCACCATCTTAGTAGTTTTACTGCTTTTTTAAATCCTCATTCATAGAGAATAAGACCTAACATTTGATTTAAAACAGCAGAAATGAGGGATTATTTTATTTTTTATATATTTATAGAGAATAAGACCTAACATTTGATTTAAAACAGCAGAAATGAGGGATTATTTTATTTTTTATATATTTATAGAGAATAAGACCTAACATTTGATTTAAAACAGCAGAAATGAGGGATTATTTTGACTAACCGTTAAGATCAGAGGAACCAAAGGGGACAGCGTTGGAAGGAATCCAATCTATTCTTTGGGGTAATTCGGTTAAAAGGAGGGACTCAGATTTTAGATATGGACATTTTTAAAGGGGTCAGATTAGACCCGGGGACAACAGGAGGACAACAGGACGGCTATCACCATGCCAAGCAGACAGAGGAGATCCTGATCCGGGTGTCTCCCGGGTGCAGGTGATGGTGCGGGAGCGGGACAAGCCGCTGCTCATCATGCAGGGCCACAGCGAGGGCGAGCTCTGGGCGCTCGCCGTTCACCCCAAAAAACCTCTGGGGGTCACGGGCAGCGACGACCGCTCCGTCAGGTGGGTGCACGCAGCGAGGCCACGCCCACACAGACCACGCCCCCACAGACCACGCCCCCCCAGACCGGGTCAACGTTACCCACATGGGTTATTCTCAGTGTTAGTTAGTAGGTAGTTAGGTAGTGTTAGTAGTTTCAGATATTTGACACTATTTATTGAGTCACAGTATTTAAAGTACTCTTCACACTCTGTTGTCATTACACACTGCACAATGACACAAATTATCATATTATTTTAGTGAGAACTCATAAATAACTACAAATAACTAATGTTAGGGAACGCACGCACACACACACGCATACTGATATATTATACCAGTTTATTCTGATATTTATACCAGTTTATGCTGATATTTATACCAGTTTATACTGATATTTATACCAGTTTATACTGATATTTATACCAGTTTATACTGATATTTATA
>NW_023267906.1:0-1514 GCF_013103735.1 Etheostoma cragini
TGGATCTGAAGTCTCTTTATATAGACCTTAGTGGTCCCCTAATCCTGTATCTGAAGTCTCTTTATATAGACCTTAGTGTTCCCCTAATCCTGTATCTGAAGTCTCTTTATATAGACCTTAGTGGTCCCTGATACTGGATCTGAAGTCTCTTTATATAGACCTTAGTGGTCCCTAATACTGTACCTGTACTGGACCTGATTCTTCTTCTCCTCCTGCAGCAGGTCGCCTGGATCCCCGAGGAGTCGGAGCAGCGACTCTCCTCGCCTCCGGGGGAAGGACTCCCCCCGCCCCCCCCGCCTGAGGGGTCGCGAGTCTCCTCGATCCAAAGCCAAGAGGAATCGCTCCAAAGGGACGGACTCGCCTCGCTCCAGAGGATCCCATTCGCCCGCCGCCAAAACCACCGACTCCCCTCGCCTGAAGGACTCGCCGCGGACGAAAACCTCAGACGCACGTTCTCCAAAACCCAAGACCGCGTCGTGTAGCGGCTCCTGTCCCAAGGACGACGACTCTGCCGCGCCGAAGGCGCCCGAATCAGCGGCGGGCGCCGGAGGACGCGACTCGTCCCCGGTTGAAGACGCCGAGTCCCGACGAGGACTCGCCGACTCGCCGCGTCCAAATCAGAACTCGCCGAGCGTTTCCGGGTCCTTCGAGCCGTCACAGCCCAGAACCCCCGACAACACTCGGCCCGGGACGCCGCCGGCCTCGCCGCCCACCACGCCAGAGTCGGACCTGCGGCGGCGGCGAGAGGAGGCGGAGCGCCTCCTGGAGGAGGCCGTGTCCTCGTGGAAGGAGGCGCAGGAAGTCCTGCAGGAAGTGAAGGAGCTGCAGAGCCAGACGCTGCGGCGGCAGCGCCGGAGAACCTACGAGAAGATGGCGTCGACCGCGGCGGCGGGGTCGCCCACGGCAACCGCGGCGGCAGCGGCAGACGAGGACGACGCCCCGAACTCTGCAACATCCCCCGAAGACGAGTCCGAGACGCCGTGACGACGGCGACTTTCTTTCTTACTGTTCCTTCAGTTGAAGTCTCGAAGGACCTTTTTCAGCATGACAACCAGCAAAAAAATGAAAACACTGACCGAATTTGCATAATTTTGGGGTGATTTTTAAATATTTTGCATCTTTTAGTCTGGCGGGGGGGGGTTGGGGGGGTCACGTGAACACTTGAACACCAGCGACTCACTTCTTTACGAGACGTTTTAATGACTTTTTCTTAAAAATGTTCCTCAGATTGAATTATCTCAGTGGAAGTTTTTCATGTGAAATGTCTTCGTTATTAACTAGATGATTTTTGGGCTTTCCCGCCTTTATTTTGATAGGACAGCTGGGTGAGAAAGGGGCGGGGTTGGGGGGGAGGGGGGGGGGGGCATGCAGGAAATGGTCCCAGGTCAGAATCAAACCCTGGACCTCCCTGTGCATGTGCGCCCACTCTCCCACTGAACCAACCCGGGTACATGAATTACGTGTGTGCGTATACTGTACTACACACACACACATTCACACACACACACACACAC
>NW_023267907.1:0-1385 GCF_013103735.1 Etheostoma cragini
CTTAACAAGAAGTTCTCCTTAACAAGAAGTTCTCCTTAACAAGAAGTTCTCCTTAACAGGAAGTTCTCCTTAACAGGAAGTTCCCCTTAACAAGAAGTTCGCCTTAACAGGAAGTTCTCCTTAACAGGAAGTTCTCCTTAACAGCAAGTTCTCCTTAACAGCAAGTTCTCCTTAACAGGAAGTTCACCTTAACAAGAAGTTCTCCTTAACAAGAAGTTCTCCTTAACAAGAAGTTCTCCTTAACAGGAAGTTCTCCTTAACAGGACGTTCTCCTTAACAAGAAGTTCCCCTTAACAGGAAGTTCTCCTTAACAGGAAGTTCTCCTTAACAGGAAGTTCTCCTTAACAAGAAGTTCTCCTTAACAGGAAGTTCTCCTTAACAGGAAGTTCCCCTTAACAAGAAGTTCCCCTTAACAGGAAGTTCCCCTTAACAGGAAGTTCTCCTTAACAAGAAGTTCTCCTTAACAGGAAGCTCTCCTTAACAGGAAGTTCCCCTTAACAGGAAGTTCCCCTTAACAGGAAGTTCTCCTTAACAGGAAGCTCTCCTTCACAGGAAGTTCTCCTTAACAGGAAGCGACGGACATGTTTCCTCAGACTAGAGTCCAGAGACAAACCAGAGAGTTGTGGTGTTGAACGTTTTAATAACAACTTAGTAAACAGGCTTTCACGGGGACAGCTACGTCCTTCCCGTTTTCAACAGCTGTCGTCACTACGGCAACAACAGACGCATCTGGCTGACGGTAACAGAGAACGCCGCCGCGTCAGAGCGGCCAACGCTCCCCGTCCTCCGAGCGTCCTTGGCGGGGGGGGGCGTTGCTATGGACATTATGGTCTGTGTAATGTAAAGGCGTTGCTATGGTACCTGCTGTCAGCGGTGGGGGTCAGGTCGGACTTCACGTTGGCCGGGCGACACAGTTTCGGCTGAGAGTGAGTCCGGCGAAGAGACTGCTTCAACCTCCGGGAGAGAAACCCCTGAAGAAGAAGAACAGGAAGTCACACAGATCTCTGATTGGTTCATCATCCTCTGAAGAAGAAGAACAGGAAGTCAAACAGATCTCTGATTGGTTCATCATCCTCTGAAGAAGAAGAACAGGAAGTCAAACAGATCTCTGATTGGTTCATCATCCTCTGAAAGTTTCATTAATTATGGATTATTGATTATTATTGATGATGGATCATCAGATATTATGTCATTGATTGTTATTTTATTATATTAATATATTATATTATAGAAGGAGGGAACAGTAAAACTTACTTCTTTCATTCATCTTTGTGTGTGTGTACCTGTGTGTGTGTGTGTGTGTGTGTATGTGTGTGTGTTTGTGTGTGTGTGTGTGTGTATATGTGTTTGTGTGTGTGTACCTGTGTCTGTGTGTGTGTGTGTGT
>NW_023267909.1:0-1000 GCF_013103735.1 Etheostoma cragini
TGTGTGTGTGTGTGTGAGAGTGTGTGTGTGTGTGTGTGAGTGAGAGTGTGTGTAAGAGTGTGTGTGTCTGTGTGTGTGTGTGTGTGTGTGTGTCCCTTTAAGAGTAATTTCAATATTTATTATGGGATAAATAATACAATCTTAAACACCACTGCAGGAATGTAACTTAGTACAGGTACATGTACTGCAGGAGTGTACTGGAGTACATGTACTGCAGTACTTTACTTTAGTGGAAGGGTTAAAGTTTGAGTAAATGTACTGCAGTAGTGTACATGTACTTCAGAACTAATACTTTAACTCTTCTTGTGTCAAATTTGCAAAATCCTTAAACTCAATCTCAACCTTCAAAGGTCGCGTCCACACCCAAATACCTCAAATACCTCAAATACCTCAAATACCTCAAATACCTCAAATACCTCAAATACCTCGGATTCTTTGAGATACTCAAAATACCTCAGGACAAAGTTCAGACCAACATCTGGAGAACAGCAGCGGGGGAAAGTAACTAAGTACATTTACTCCAGTACTAATGTTGAGCTAAGCTGTCACACACACAAACACACACATACCAAAACAATCACACACACGCACGTACACAAATGCACACACATGCACAGACAGACAGACACATACATAGACACACACTCACACGCACACCCACACCCACAGACATACATATATGTGTATATGTGTATATGTGTATATGTGTATATATATGTATATGTGTATATGTGTATATGTGTATATGTGTATATATATGTATATGTGTATATGTGTATAAGTATATATGTATATGTGTATATGTGTATATGTGTATAAGTATATATGTATATGTGTATATGTGTCTATGTGTATATGTGTATAAGTATATATGTATATGTGTATATATATGTATATGTGTATATGTGTATATGTGTATAAGTATATATGTATATGTGTATATGTGTATATATATGTATATGTGTATATGTGTATATATATGTATATGTGTATATGTGTA
>NW_023267910.1:0-2329 GCF_013103735.1 Etheostoma cragini
GCAGATAGTGAGATGTTTTTTACAGTGTGTTCAGGGGACAGGCAGCTAGCAGATAGTGAGATGTTTTTTACAGTGTGTGACAATTTGCAGAGAATTTGAACACATCAACAAAATAGTGAACACACTCTGTAGTGTAGTTCTGTGATAGGGAACGATTTTCAATTATTTAAATTTATAATTCTCTCTCCGACAGCCTTAGTATGTCAAAAAAACGTTAATAGAAGTCAGAGTATAGTATGTTGAAAAAATGACAAAAAAGTCATAAAAAAAGTGTATTATGTCAAAAAAAGTAAAAAATAAAAAAAAAGTCAGTATAGTAGGTCGTAAAAGTCAAAAAACAAATCATGGTATGTTGAAAAATTGTCAAAAATGTTATCGTATGCCATAAAAAGTTAAAGACAGTCATAGTATAGCAGTATGTCAATAAAGTTTTCTAAAAGTCAAAGTATAGTATGCCGAAAAAAGCAACAGAAAAGTCATAGTAGAGTATTTAGAAAAAGTTGAAAAATATCAGTTTAGTATATTAAAAAATCACAATATATGTCAAAAAAGTTGCTAAAAGTCAGAGTATAGTATGTCGAAAAAAGTCAAAAAAAGTCACAAAAAGGTATATTATGCCGAAAAAGGTCAGTTTAGTTTGTTGCAAATAATTAGAAAAAGTCATCCAAAAGTCACAGTATGTCAAAAAAATTGAAAAAACGTTTTTTAGTTATTTTGAGTGTTTCTGGTGAAGAGTTGATTTCATGATCTTCAGCTCCAGCTTCATATTTCACAAAGTCCTGAGTCCATGAGTCTGAGACGCTGAGTCATGTTCCCCCCCCCCCCCCCCCCGTCCTGCAGACAGCTGTAGGGTGTCAAAAAAGTTAATAGAAGTCAGAGTATAGTATTTAGAAAAAGTATTAGTATAGTATGTCAAAAAAATGTCAAAAATGTCATAAAAAAAGTGTATTATGCCGAAAAAAGTAAAAAAAAATAAAAATAAAAATCATAGCAAAGGTTTGAAAAAGACAATATAGTAGGTCGTAAAAGTCAAAAAACAAATCATGGTATGTTGAAAAATTGTCAAAAATGTTATCGTATGCCATAAAAAGTTAAAGACAGTCATAGTATAGCAGTATGTCGATAAAGTTTTCTAAAAGTCAAAGTATAGTATGCCGAAAAAAGCAACACAAAAGTCATAGTAGAATATTTAGAAAAAGTTAAAAAATATCAGTTTAGTATATAAAAAAATCACAATATATGTCAAAAAAGTTGCTAAAAGTCAGAGTATAGTATGTCGAAAAAAGTCAAAAAAAGTCACAAAAAGGTATATTATGCCGAAAAAGGTCAGTTTAGTTTGTTGCAAATAATTAGAAAAAGTCATCCAAAAGTCACAGTATGTCAAAAAAATTGAAAAAACGTTTTTTAGTTATTTTGAGTGTTTCTGATGAAGAGTTGATTTCATGATCTTCAGCTCCAGCTTCATATTTCAGACGTTGACTCCTTCAGAGCTAGAAGTCGTTAGTAGATGAGTGTGAGACGCTGAGTCATGTTCCCCCCCCCCCCCCGTCCTGCAGACAGCTGTTCTGTGTCAAAAAAAGTGAATAAGTATGTAATAAGTAAGAGTATTTAGAAAAAGTTGAACAAATCATAGTACATTATGTTGAAAAAAGTCATAGAAAATGTACAGTATGTCAAAAATAGTTAATAAAAGTCATATAGTTAGAAAAGGTTGAACAAAATATTAATATAGTATGTCGAAAAAATGTTAAAAGTCCCAAAAAAGGTTATAGTAGTGTATATTATGCCAAAAATATAAGTTTAAAAAAACAAAATATGTATGCACGCACACACACACACGCACACACACACACACACACACACACACCTTCCATGAATAGAAAAAGTCATGCAAGGGTTTTAGTGTAGTATGTAGAAAAGGTTGAAAAATCATAATATATTATGTTATATTAAGTGTGAGACGCCGAGTCATGTTTCCCCCCCGTCATGTCCGTCCTGCAGACAGCTGTCTCCTGCGCCAGGACCAGGGCGGTTGCCATGACTACACCATGATGTGGTTCTTCGACCCCGAGCAGGGGGAGTGCTCCCGGTTCTGGTTCGGCGGCTGCGGCGGCAACGCCAACCGCTTCGCCACGCAGGACGAGTGTGAGACGCTCTGTCTCACCAGGAGTCGATGAGGGGGACGTCTCCGCGTCACCAGGACACCAGAAACCTTAAAAACACACAGAGACAGTACACACACACAGAGACACACACAGGGACACACACACACACACACAGACACACACAGGGACACACACACACACACACAGACACAGAGACACACACA
>NW_023267911.1:0-1750 GCF_013103735.1 Etheostoma cragini
GACTCCATGTAAATAATCACTACTTTTAGCGTGTATAGAGCAGCATATCTCCACCAGACTCCATGTTAATAATCACTAGTTTTAGGGTGTATGGAGCTGGGGCCTGTTGCACAAAACTAGGATAAGGGATTAAGCCGGGATATTCAAGTTATCCTGGATGAATTTAGCTTGGACTTGGTTGCACAAAACCGGATTGAATTAAACCGAGCCAAGTAACCATGGAGATTTATTCTTTGCGGCTAGCCTGGTCCAGAGCAGGCTAACAGCCGGGCTAACAGCCGGGCTAAAATTAATCCTGGAGTCTCATGTGTTAAATCGGCTGCCGTCTGATCCTAAATAACCCTGTTTAACAGTTATTCCGTTGTCTTCTGCATGTGTTCTGCTTTATTTTTATTAACATGCATTAGCCTACTTGTCACTATTGTTGTCGCGAGTTGGATTTAAACCCTACTACAGTTGTTTAGATGGTTAAATGGTTGCACCGGCACCCTGATGCGGAGTGGGACTCTTCCCGGTGGGACGGTGTTTCGGTCTAACTGGTTGCTGAGTTAACTGGTGACGGAGGCAGATGTGGTGTGGACGTGGCCTTTCAGGACCCAATCTCGACTAACCAGGAAATAAACACGCTGATCTTCTGTATCTGTCTCTGTTCTGATCGCTTCTCTTCCCATTAACTGGTTTATAGAGACCAGGTGCGGAGCACGTGGTCCCGACAGACCTGCACGCACACCATTAGTCGTTGTGCTGGGAGCGTGTCCTCACTGTAAACCAGACCCCAAGGTCGCCTTGTGGTGTTTACATTAGGAAACACTTCACCGTTAAAACCACTCTGTATCTCCATGAAACGTCTACATGAATGATGGGATTTTGTAATCTAGATCTGTAGAGGCCATGTTATTGAAATGAGTGTTCTTCATACTCATGCTCATCTCAATTCAATTTCAATTCAACTTTATTTATAGTGTCAATTCATAACAAGAGTTATCTGGAGACCCTTTACAGATAGAGGAGGTCTAGACCACACTCCAGAATTTACAAGGACCCAACAGGTCTAGTAGTCTCCTCCAGAGCAAGCAACAGGGCCACGGTGGCGAGGAAAAACTTCCTTTTAGGCAGAAACCTCGGACAGACCCAGACCCAGCACCAGACCCAGACCCAGCACCAGGCCAAGACCCAGCACCAGGCCCAGACCCAGGCCCAGAACCAGAACCAGAACCAGAACCAGGCCCAGGCCCAGACCCAGGCCCAGACCCAGACCCAGAACCAGAACCAGAACCAGGCCCAGACCCAGGCCCAGGCCCAGACCCAGACCCAGACCCAGTGACGTCAGATCACACGTAGACTTCATCTGGAAGGATTCCTCCGTCACGGAGATCTGACCTCAAGATATTGACTGCTGGATTTTAGATATCTGATATTCAGACTTCAACGCCCTGCTACACCCTGCTACACCCTGCTACACCCCCCGAGGCCTTGTTACACCCCGCAATGCCCTACTACACCAAACAACACCCTGGTAATCCCACAACGCCCTACTACACCCAACAACACCCCACTACACAAGATCCTGCTACACCCAACAACGCCCTGCTACATCCAACAAGATCCTGCTACACCCAACAACGCCCTGCTACACCCCACAAGATCCTGCTACACCCAACAACACCCCACTACACAAGATCCTGCTACACTCAATAACGCCCTGCTACACCCCACAAGATCCTGCTACACCCAACAACGCCCTGCTACA
>NW_023267912.1:0-2395 GCF_013103735.1 Etheostoma cragini
GTGTGTGTGTGTGTGTGTGTGTGTGTGTGTGTGTGTGTGTGTGTGTGTGTGTGTGTGTGTGTGTGTGTGTGTGCACTGTAAAACCTACCAGCCCATCTTAATGAAAGAAGTAATTTAACTTAAACCTCTCAAGAAGTTGGAGTGACTCATTCACATTAATTTAACTTAACTCAAAAATTAATTGTTGAAGTAATAACTGAGTTGTTTTGAGTACACTTACATTTGTGGGAAGTTTTAAGTATTGGTAATATGACTCCAGTTTGTTCAATTAACTTAAAATAATTAAGTCCTGCTTTTTCAAAAAAACATCATATTCTGCCCATATTGTGGATATTAAATACAGTAAAGCTGAAGTCAAAAGTATAATTAAAGCTAAAATAAAAGGAAAATGGCAGTTTTTATGGGATCATGAACAGTCTGGGAGACACGTGTATAGTAAGAATAATGATAGGACATACAGGATTAAATAGAACATTATTAACAGTGAAAAGGCATGTTGATGGAATATGTGAATATTGCAGCAGTCAAGAGACCATTTACCATAAGTAATGTTATGTTTTATCCTAAATACTAAAGGTGTGACGAGATCTCGCGGGATTAAAACGTGACGAGATTTCTCGTCGAGGTGAAAAGTTGTCTCGTGAGGCGATGTGATGTCAGCGTGATGGAGCGTGAAATTACTATTGAAGATCCCCCAAAAAATTGTTTCTGATGCAGTACTTTGGTTATTGATACACTTACTGTTTGCATTTAAAGTGATCTTTTTCTGTTATTCACACATTTATTTCATTTATACTGTTTATTTTTTTATGCAGCTTTACAAACAAATATCAACATTAGCGTGGGTCAGAAATGGATTAAAACAAACAGTTAATTTTTTTGAATGGGAACCAAATTCCCCAGCGCAATAACCACCAGTGGAATAAGATTTTTAAAGAGATAATCTTTTCCAAAAAAAGAAAAAGTATACGTCAGTGAGCACAATTTTGATCCATTTAAAAAACAATATTATTATTGGAGTCTAGACAACTTTTGGACAAACACTTTCCAGGAAGTACTCCAAAATAAAATAAGGGAACCGTGCAGTTCTAAACTGGAGAGAGGAGAGAATATTTTATATTATTAAAAATGCAACTGAAATTCTGTCATTTTTTAAATCATCAGTTCAGGTGAAATATTCTGGTCAGGGTCTCTAGTAGAATGGAAGATATTTTATATTCAATTTTATTTATAGTATCAATTCATAACAAGAGTTATCTGGAGACCCTTTACAGATAGAGCAGGTCTAGACCAGATAGAGGAGGTCTAGACCAGATAGAGGAGGTCTAGACCAGATAGAGCAGGTCTAGACCAGATAGAGGAGGTCTAGACCAGATAGAGCAGGTCTAGACCAGATAGAGGAGGTCTAGACCAGATAGAGCAGGTCTAGCCCAAATAGAGGAGGTCTACACCACACTCCAGAATTTACAAGGACCCAACAGGTCTAATAGTCTCCTCCAGAGCAGCAACAGGGCCACAGTGGAGAGGAAAAACTTCCTTTTAGGCAGAAACCTGGGACAGGCCCAGGCCCAGACCCAGGCCCAGGCCCAGGCCCAGACCCAGGCCCAGACCCAGACCCAGGCCCAGACCCAGGCCCAGACCCAGGCCCAGACCCAGGCCCAGGTCCAGGCCCAGGTCCAGACCCAGGCCCAGACCCAGTCTCTTGGTAGGCGGAGTCTGACGGGCTGGTTGGGGTTAGAATGAAGAGTGGAAATAACAAAAAGTAGAAAAAATAGTAGTTTGTCAACTTCTTACCTCGGTCTGATTTTAGGTACTTTTGTCAGTGGTCCCATAGCTTTGAGGATTAGGGATTAGGGGTCTGAGGGGTCTCTTCTCTGAAGGTTGTAGTGTCAGTGTCACTCAGAGTCCAAGCCCCCTCCAAAGGCTGTAGATGAAGTCTTGAGTGTTGATTTCATAGTGTTTGACAAACATATTTCTATTAAGCTATGGACATTAAAATGTTAAACATGTTTGAATTTGAATTTGAATACTTGAAAGATTTAAGTTATATTAACTAAATGGAATTAGTAATGTTAACTTTATTGACCTAAGTTATCTTAAAAATAATTAATTGAGTTACTTTGACATTAAATTGTTTATATGTTATAAAACTTTAATGATTATCGGTTTCCTGAAACGATTTTAGTTGAACTAACTAATCAGGTTGTACAGTGTGTGTGTGCATCTATCTGTGTGCGTGTTTGTGTGTGTGTGTATATGTGTCTATGTGTGTGTTTGTGTGTATCTCTCTCTCGGTGTGTGTCTGTGTCTGTGTGTAACGGTTGTTGGGTTTTCCAGACTGTGTTTGTGTGTGTGTGTGTGTGTGTGTGTGTGTGTCTGTGTGTGTGTCTGTGTG
>NW_023267913.1:0-1636 GCF_013103735.1 Etheostoma cragini
GTGAGATGGGGGGGGCATCAGAGGAAAGGTGAGATGGAATAAATATGATAAATAAATTATTTATTTATATAAAAACCTGCATAAAATGCAAAACAATTCGTTAAAATTTCAAAACAAAGTTCCATAAAAACATGAAAAAAAGTAACAGAAAATATTCAAAAAATACTGAACAGAATTTCATAAAATTAAACAAAAAAATAAACAAACTGGGAAAAACTCAACAAAAAAGTCAACTTGGAAAACGAGACAAAAACAGACAATAAATCTAGTAAAATATGACAAAAAATAAAAAGAATTTCATTATAAAATTGAATGATGAAAATTACAAAAACTCCCAAAAATGCATCAAAAAAGTCAAAAAAAAAGTTCCATAAAAACTTCTTTTTTTTTTATTGGAAATGAGACGAAAACCCTGAAAGAAAAATATGACAAAAAATAAGGTGAAATTTTAAAAAAAATAATAAAAAATCAAATAGTCAAAAACTCTGAAAAATGCTTCAAAAAAGTAACAAAAAAGTTCCATTAAAATGCTGAAATATTAAACAAAAGCTAAATAGGATTTCATAAAAAAACACAAAAATAGACGTTTTTCCACCTTTTTGAGGTTTTGTTTCTTTAGGGAACTTTTATGAATGAATCTGAGTGAAAAGATTAAACGAGATCTTAAATATCAGCCCGTCTGTCTCTTTTTTACTGTCTTAATCGCTTCGTCTTCTTCACGCTGACGTCCATTTATATCAAAGCAGGACACATGTCTCCCCGTTTGGGACATTTAATCGACCGATGGACATGTCCTCCAGAGACCGTCCACGCTGACGGGACAAAAACTCAAAAAAAATACTAAAAAAAAAACTTGGAAAAGGAGACGAAAAAATAACCCAAAACGTCCAGAAATATGAAACTAAATCTAAATAGAAAACAATAAAAAATAAATAAATAAAATAAAAACTCTCAAAAAAAAAGGAAAAAAATATGCAACAAAATTTAAATTGAATTTCATCAAAAGAAAAAAACAACAGACAAAAACTCTGAACAATGCACCAAAAAAGTCAAAAAAATACCAAAACCAACTTGAAAAAAAACACAAAAACTTCCAGAAATATGAAACAAAATCTAAATAGAAAACATAAAAAAATAAAATGAAAAAAAGACAAAAACTCCCCAAAAAATGTAACAAAAATGCAACAAAATCTAAAATGAATTTAATAAAAGAAAAACAACAGACACCAGCTCTGTAAAAAGTAAAAACAGATGGACGTGTCCCCCGGAGCCCGTCCACGCTGACGTGTCCTCTGCTGTCTTCCAGGACAGCAAGACGGCGCTGTACTGGGCCGTGGAGAGGGGCAACGCCACCATGGTGAGGGACATCCTGCAGTGCAACCCCGACACCGAGACCTGCACCAAGGTGAGACCCGGGACCCTCATCGCCATGGTTACCACCAGGCGGAGAGTGGACACAAAGGGGACACAAAGGGGACACAAAGGGGACATAAAGGGGACGATGAAGGGAAAAAAGATAATATAAAACATAATCATAATACAATCATGTCCCCTGTCTCCTACTCCCTGTCCCCTGTCTCCTACTCCCTGTCCCCTACTTCCTGTCCCCTGTCTCCTACTCCCTGTCCCCTACTTC
>NW_023267914.1:0-1528 GCF_013103735.1 Etheostoma cragini
GACACAGAGACACACACACAGACACACAAACACACACACACAGATACACAGACAAAGAAACACACAAAGACACACACAGAGACACACACAGACATAGACACACAGACACAGAGACACACACACACAGAGACACACGCAGATAGACAGACACACACATGCACACAGAGACACACACAGAGACACCAGAGACACACACACAAACAGAGACACACATATACACAGAAACACATACTGTCACACACACACAGAGGAACACACAGAAACACAAGAGACACACACACAAACAGAGACACACATATACACAGAAACACACACTCTCACACACACACAGAGACACACACAGAGACACCAGAGACACACACACAAACAGAGACACACATATACACAGAAACACACACCTACAGAGACACACACACAGAGACACACAAACACACACACAGAGACACACACAGAGACAAACACACACAGACATAGACACACACACAAACAGAGACACACATATACACAAAAACACACACCTACAGAGACACACACACAGAGACACACAAACACACACACAGAGACACACACACAGAGACACACGCAGATAGACACACATACACATAGACACGCACACACGCACACAGAGACAAACACAGAGACACCAGAGACCCACACACAAACAGAGACACACAAACTCACACACAGACACACACACAGAGACATACACACACACACACACAGATACACACACACACACAGATAGACACACACACACATAGACACACACACACAGACACACACACAGACACACACAGAGACACACACACAGACACACACACACACAGATACACACACACAGATAGACACACACACATAGACACACACACACATAGACACACACAGACACACACAGAGACACACACAGAGACACAACCACACAGAGACACACACACAGAGACACACCAACCACAAACACACAATGACACACATACAAACAGAGACACACAAACACATACACAGACGCACACAGACGCACACAGACACACACATAGACACACACACACAGACATAGACACACAGACACGCACACAGAGACACACACAGAAACACCAGAGACACACACACAAACAGAGACACTCATACACAGAAACACACACCTAAAGAGACACACAGAGACACAAAAACACACACACAGAGAAACACACACAGAGACACAAACACAGACACACACAGAGACAGACACAGAGACACACACACAAACAGAGACACACAAACACACACACACACACACAGACACACACAGACAAAGAGACACACACACACAGATACACACACACACACAGACACACACAGATACACACACACACAGAGACACACAAAGCCACACACAGAGACACACACAGACATAGACACACAGACACAGAGACACACACAGATAGACACACACACACACATAGACACACACACGCACACAGAGACACACACAGAGACACCAGAGACACACACACAAACAGAGACACACACACACACACACAGAAACACACAC
>NW_023267915.1:0-3117 GCF_013103735.1 Etheostoma cragini
GGGGGGTGGGGGGGGTGACAGAGAGGGAGAGAGAGAGAGTGAATATGTTAGACAGCTGTTAGACATGACATCATCATACGGGGACAGTAGTAGTTCTATTTGAATGGGTCTCCCTGTGGTCGTTACCTTGAGCGTGAACAGCGAGGTCAGAGCGACGGCGGCCCTCTCCTCGGTGACGCAGGTCCGATGCCGTCCCTCCCACACGGCGCCGTCCTCCAGGTCCTTCTGCCTCAGCAGGGCCCGGGTCATCAGCGGGGCGCCGGGCTTCCTGCCGGCGTCATCGAGCTCTGAGTCCGACTCCAGCGGGGGCATGTCGGCGGGTGACGCCAGGGACCCCGGGGGGCTCAGGGTCCGGGACGAGGTCTTGGGTTTCTTCTTCTTGAGTTTTGGAGACGGCGATAGCGGTTCTGTGTGGTGGAACCGGACCTTAAAGGGTTTCTTTGGTTTCTTACTCTCGGTGACGGGTTGGGGTAACTCCGCGGGCACTGGGACCACCGGGACCGCTGGGACCGCTGGGACCGCTGGGACCGGGACCGCTGGGACTGGGATTGCTGGGAACGGGACCCCCGGGTGGGGTTCAGCTGGCGTCGGACCCGGACCAGAAGCTTTGGGTTTCGGACCCCTCTGCCTCATGTGCTCCTTCCTGGATGCCGGGCGGCAAAGAGGAACCCATTAGTTGTCAGTTACGTTCTGTTATTGAATCTGACTCAACTCCCATCTGGTCTCACATCTGGTCTCACATCTGGTCTTACATCTGGTCTTACATCTGGTCTTACATCTGGTCTCACATCTGCACTCGACTCACATCTCTACTCATCTGCACTCGACTCACATCTGGTCTCACATCTGCACTTGACTCACATCTGGTCTTGACTCACATCTGGTCTCACATCTGGTCTCAAATCACATCTGCACTCATCTGCACTCGACTCACATCTGGTCTCGACTCACATCTGGTCTCACATCTGGTCTCAAATCACATCTGCACTCGACTCACATCTGGTCTCGTCTCACATCTGGTCTCGACTCAAATTAGGGAGTGAGGCCCATTATTAAATAAATGTACATTTTGTCCCTTTTAACAAGTATCCCACATTAAGGGCCCGTAACCCTACCTGGCTCCCTTCCTGTCCCTGGGGGGCGGTTTGGGTCTCTTGGAGGGGGGGATGAACCCAGAGATGAGATCTGATGTAGGTGAGCTCTGCTTCTTCAGGACGCTGTCCAGCGTCCGGACGTAGCTGGTGCTGCGCGTGGGCAGCTGGTACACCAGCGGCTCCACCATAGAAGAAGAGAAGCTGGCGGCGCGCTCGTCGATCAGCTTTCCCTCGTTCTCCAGGTACTCGTCCAACATGTCGCTGCAGAACGCCGACAGGTTCTTCTTCTGCACGTCGGACCCTACGGGACAGATGTTCAGCATCAGTTAGGAGATATGCTGCTCTAGACACGCTAAAAGTAGTGATTATTTACATGGAGTCTGGTGGAGATATGCTGCTCTAGACACGCTAAAAGTAGTGATTATTTACATGGAGTCTGGTGGAGATATGCTGCTCTATACACACTAAAAGTAGTGATTATTTACATGGAGTCTGGTGGAGATATGCTGCTCTTTACATGCTAAAAGTAGTGATTATTTACATGGAGTCTGGTGGAGACACGCTAAAAGTAGTGATTATTTACATGGAGTCTGGTGGAGATATGCTGCTCTATACACGCTAAAAGTAGTGATTATTTACATGGAGTCTGGTGGAGATATGCTGCTCTATACACGCTAAAAGTAGTGATTATTTACATGGAGTCTGATGGAGATATGCGGCTCTATACACACTAAAAGTAGTGATTATTTACATGGAGTTTGGTGGAGATATGCTGCTCTATACAGACTAAAAGTAGTGATTATTTACATGGAGTCTGGTGGGTTTGGTGATGGTGATTTCTGTTTCATGTTAAACTAAAAGGATCTTACTCTTTAACTAAAAGGTCTATCTCTGTAGGGATCCATCCCATAATGTTGTCACACACTTAGAATAATAATCTGAGTCTGTCCGAGTCTTTTCCTGATTTTAAAATGCTGTGTAGCACCTTCAGGATTGGTTGGTGTTGGCGTCGGAGTGGGCGGAGCCTCAGATGGAGTGAATTTCTCTCTCCAACCTTTAATCTGAGTCACATCGGTGGTTTTTCCCGTTCTGGACACGAACCCTGCAGAAACACCTGCAGACAAACAAACAGATCTCAACAGTTTACTGCTCGTTTCCCTGGAAACGGATCTAATGTAGTCAGCACTACCGTAAAAACAGAACATATTTCCGATGGAACCGGGGAAATCCTGGAAAATATCCCCTCTAATATCTGAGATAATAACGTGTTCCTTCCCACCCCTGCTAGTCGGTGCGATGTACTCACCCTGTGGCGGCGGCGGCAGCAGGTCCGGGGTCAGCGGCTCCAGAGAGACCCCGGGGGGGGGGATGGGCAGGCGGACCCCCAGGTACTGCAGGTCGATGGCCAGAGTCGGGTCCAACAGGTTCATCTTCAGACCGACTGAGGTCACACAACAACAACATATATCAACACAGAGCTGGAAGATATATGGATATTATATAGATATAGCGCGATATAATAAGTGTCTTTTCATGGTCAATAACCCTCATATATAGAGAATTATTCCTAATATTAGAGTTAAAAAGCAGAAATTATGAATTATTTTGACTAATAGTTAAGATCAGAGGACTGAAAGAGCGTTGGAAGGAATCCATTTTATGATAAATCGTCCGTCTGTCCTACCTTCCTGCAGCACTGGGTGGATCACCTGGTGGTGTCTCATCAGCTTCAGGTCTCTCAGGAGAATCTTCTCAGAGGCCGCGATGGTCTCCTCCAGACCCCCGTCCGTCTCTACAGGAGACACATAACACCATAACACCACATCAGCCACATTGGTTTTAGTATTATTCACACCCTAACCCACTTTAACCTATCCTAACCCACTCTAACCCATCCTAACCCACTCCTAACCCACCCTTACCCACTCCTACTCATCCTAACCCACTCCTAAGCCACCCTAACCCACTCTAACCCACCCTAACCAACTCATAACCCACCCTAACCCAGTCCTACTCATCCTAA
>NW_023267916.1:0-1214 GCF_013103735.1 Etheostoma cragini
AGAGAGAGAGACAGAGAGAGAGAGACAGAGAGAGAGACAGAGAGAGAGAGAGAGAGAGAGAGAGAGAGTAGTAGTCGTTCGTCCAGATGAAGTTTCTTATTGCTTCAAAATAAAACTTCTCTGGATGTTTCCGTTGTTGTATGAATGTTAACATGATGTACTTTAATATCTGTCCTCTTTATCAGTGGACAGTGTTGCCAACAGAGACATTGTAGAGCGTCCTCTGGTGGACAGACTATGCAACACCATCACTAACAGGGACGTTGTAGAGCGTCCTCTGGTGGACAGACTATGTAACACCATCACTAACAGGGACGTAGTAGAGCGTCCTCTGGGGGACAGACTATGTAACACCATCACTAACAGGGACGTTGTAGAGCGTCCTCTGGTGGACAGACTATGTAACACCATCACTAACAGGGACGTTGTAGAGCGTCCTCTGGTGGACAGACTATGCAACACCATCACTAACAGGGACGTTGTAGAGCGTCCTCTGGGGGACAGACTATGTAACACCATCACTAACGGGGACGTAGTAGAGCGTCCTCTGGGGGACAGACTATGTAACACCATCACTAACGGGGACGTAGTAGAGCGTCCTCTGGGGGACAGACAGGTGTTCATGTCCTGGACCATGTGACCATTACTGCTTCATGAGAGTATTTAAACATGAACCTCAGAGAAGAAGTTAATAAATTCATTTCCATAACCGACTCTGTCTCCGTCTGAAGTGAAGAGTTCAGTCTGCATAAAGAAAACAAAGGGAAGAAACAGGAGGAAGAATAGAGATGAAAAGAGGAGAGGGCTAGACCCTCAAGTGGCTTCAATTAAGGAAATTATAGAGAAAGGAGAAGAGGGAGAAAACTGGGCCATGATTACAGGGCGAAGCCCCGCAGCCGGGCAGAGTCAGACCTCCAGTCTAAACCTGAACGTGGGCCCAGCCCCGGGTCTTGCTATTTAAGGCCCCGGCTGCTGGAAACACAGAGTCCAGACCTGCTGTGGTCTGGACTCTGGTCCCGGAGTCCACATTAGAGCCAGGCCCATATATCGCCAGATATTAGCCACGTCCCAAACTATTGGTATCTGCATCTATAAAGGAGCATGAAGGAAATATTAAAAAACAAGACCTTGTTATGAGTGATGGCGTGTGTCCCCCAGAGGACACTCTACAACGTCCCTGTTAGTGATGGCGTGTGTCCCCCAGAGGACACTCT
>NW_023267917.1:0-2049 GCF_013103735.1 Etheostoma cragini
ACTCACACACCTACACACAGAGACACACACACACACACACACAGAGACACACACACACACACACAAACACAGAGACACACAAACAGAGAGACACACACACACAGACGCAGAGACACACACACTTTAACCATTTATTGCATGCCCAAAGTCATGGACCAGTGGCACGCAGCAGGTCTTCACAATATCGCTTAATAAGCACAACACACACACACACACACACATACACACACACCTGTTTCTCTGTGTGTGTATGTGTGTGTGTTGTGTAAACACGGAGTGTTTCTCCTAAAACAATCAGACTCATTAGTCATCAATAAAGGACAGATGACGTCAGCGTCCCTGAGAAACCTTCAGGTCACAGTTACGTTTCATTAAATCTACAATCTGCTAATAATGATAATAATAATAATAATTATTATTGTTATTGTTATTATTATTATTATTATAATACTACTGTATGCTGCTTATTGATCCCCAGTGGGGAACTACCATATATTATATATATTCTCTCCAGTCTGGGATTCTCTTCTTCATCTTGTCCACATGTGTTAAAACACACATTCAGACCAACAGCAGTCGATTAATCGGGTTGAAGTGAAGGTGAGATCCCTCCGCTGCTGCAGCTGGACAGGCTCCTGTCTCTGCGCATGCGCGGCACGTGAGTTAATGACTTAATGCGCGGCACCTGCGCGCGCGCCGAGCCGTGTGCACACTCCCGACGCGCTGAGAGAAGACATACGATGGTAAATAAACCGGATTATTGAGTATATTGTGACTTCTGCTGATGTAGTTTGTGTTTTAATGCGTTATGACTCTTATATATATATATATATTAAAGCCATAACTTTTCATTTAATGCTTATATCAAGAGTGTTAAGCCTGGAAACAAGCCAATCCGCTTGGAGATGAATCGGGACCATAACACATTCTAGCAGTTAGCTCGTTAGCTAGCTAGCTAAGTCACCGCAGCGAGCGTAGACTAAGTGGTAGGAGCTCACCATTATAGCCGGCAGAAGCCAACAAAAGCGACGAAAAACACATGGAAAGCGTTAAATAACAACTTAAAAACAAAAAAGAGTCGAAGAACCATTACTAGCTGCTAGCTAGCTACAGAAACCATCACAGGCTGCAACGGTAGAACAAGCTAGCAGTTTCGCGGGCTTCGCTAAATACTTCCATGGTAACGGAGAGCTGCACCAATCAGAACGTTGCTGTTGTGCTTAGGATTGTGGGTAGTGTAGTATTTCTCCATTGCATCGCCTGGAAAGTTATTATTAACCCTTGTTAAGAAACAGATTAAAAACGGACAAAATGCTGCTGTATCAGGTGTGGGGGGGGGCATTAGTGGGCCGAACGGGGGCCGGTTTCCGGGCCAAACGGGGGCCGGTTTCCGGGCCAAACGGGGACCGGTTTCCGGGCCAAACGGGGGCCGGTTTCCGGGCCAAACGGGGGCCGGTTTCCAGTCCAACGGGGGCCGGTTTCCAGGCCAACGGGGGCCGGTTTCCAGGCCCTGGTGACACGGCACTGACACCTGACCTAATCACAGCTGGCCTGGCTTGTACTGTGGGGGTGCCCCCCCCCTTTCATTCACCTTTTTCTAACTCTTTGTGTGTCTTGACAAAAAGGTAAAGTCCATAATATACTGTATATAAATATTTTGTTTTACTTTTTATATAAAGTGTAATATGTATATTTTTATATATAATTATATATATTTGTATACTTTATTTATATAAATGTGTGTGTGTGTGTGTTCTGTCTAATTATTAAACGTGTAATCTGAAGATATTTCCACACACAATATGTTGTGCAGCCTGTTTCTGTTTTTGTGTCCACCCCTGTCTCTCAGCCTGCAGCGCCCTCTGCTGGCCCGCAGCAGGAAGTGCCCCACCAAAATAAAACTGCTGTTTTTATCTTTAATTCGAAGTCAAATAAAGAACATTTCTCCGGTTACAGGATAAAAAAATACCTTTAAAATGATTTATTAAATCTTTATTTCTACTCACAATAAATAAATAAATATATATATATATATATATATATATATAT
>NW_023267918.1:0-2228 GCF_013103735.1 Etheostoma cragini
GTTACTACAGACAGACAGACAGTTACTACAGACAGACAGACAGTTACTACAGACAGACAGACAGTTACTACAGACAGAGAGAAACTACAGAGAGACAGACAGTTACTACAGACATACAGACAGTTACTACAGACAGACAGTTACTACAGACAGACAGACAGTTACTACATACAGAGAGAAACTACAGAGAGACAGACAGTTACTACAGACAGACAGTTACTACATACAGAGAGAAATTACAGAGAGACAGACAGTTACTACAGACAGACAGACAGTTACTACATACAGACAGACAGTTACTACAGACAGTTACTACAGACAGACAGTTACTACAGACAGACAGACAGTTACTACAGACAGAGAGAAACTACAGACAGACAGACAGTTACTACATACAGACAGACAGTTACTACAGACAGTTACTACAGACAGACAGTTACTACATACAGACAGACAGTTACTACAGACAGTTACTACAGACAGACAGTTATTACAGACAGACAGACAGTTACTACAGACAGACAGACAGTTACTACAGACAGACAGTTACTACAGACGGACAGACAGTTACCACAGACAGACAGTTACTACAGACAGAGAGAAACTACAGACAGACAGACAGTTACTACAGACAGACAGTTACTACAGACAGTTACTACAGACAGACAGATAGTTACTACAGACAGACAGACAGTTACTACAGACAGACAGACAGTTACTACAGACAGACAGATAGTTACTACAGACAGAAAGACAGTTACTACAGACAGACAGTCACTGCAGACAGACAGTCACTGCAGACAGACAGACAGTTACTACAGACAGACAGCCACTACAGACAGACAGTTACTACAGACAGACAGTCACTGCAGACAGACAGACAGTTACTACAGACAGACAGTTACTACAGACAGACAGATAGTTACTACAGACAGACAGATAGTTACTACAGACAGAAAGACAGTTACTACAGACACAGTTACTACAGACAGACAGTCACTGCAGACAGACAGTCACTACAGACAGAGTCCTCACCGCGGCGTCCTCCTCTGCGTCCTGGTCTGTCTCCGTTGCGTCTGCAGCCTGAGACGCCGCCGCCGCGTTGTTTCCTCTGTTAGGATCAAAACTGTCAGCTGACCACTTCCTGTCTAGACAGGAAGTCCCTGAAGCGAGTCTTACACCTTGCTGTCTGACGCATGTTCTAGCAACGCTACGTTCTAGCAACATTGTTTTTCTATTCTAGCAATGCTACGTTCTAGCAAAGCTATGTTTTAGCAACGTTATGTTCTAGCAACGTTATGTTGTTATGTTCTAGCAACACTATGTTCTAGCAACGCTATGTTCTAGCAACGCTACGTTCTTCTGGAGTGTGGTCTATCTGTATAGTGTCTTGAGATAACTCTTGTTATGAATTGATACTATAAATAAAATTGAATTGAATTGAATAGTAATGCTACGTTCTAGCAACATTATGTTGTTATGTTCTAGTAATGCTACGTTCTAGCAACGATACGTTCTAACAATGCTACGTTCTAGCAACGCTACATTCTAACAATGCTATGTTCTAGCAACATTAAGTTGTTATGTACTAGCAATGCTATGTTCTAGCAACGTTATGTTATGTTCTAGCAATGCTACGTTCTAGCAACATTGTGTTGTTATGTTCTAGCAATGGTATGTTCTAGCAATGTTATGTTCTAGCAACGTTATGTTATGTTCTAGCAACAGTATGTTCTAGCAACGCTACGTTCTAGCAACGCTACGTCCTAGCAACATTATGTTGTTATGTTCTAGCAATGGTATAATCTAGCAATGCTATGTTCTAGCAACGTTATGTTATGTTCTAGCAACACTATGTTCTAGAAACGCTATGTTCTAGCAACATTACGTTCTAGCAATGCTATGTTCTAGCAACGTTATGTTATGTTCTAGCAACAGTATGTTCTAGCAACGCTACGTCCTAGCAACGCTATGTTCTAGCAACGTTATGTAGTTACGTTATGTTATGTTCTAGCAACGTTATGTTGTTATGTTCTAGCAACGTTATGTTGTTATGTTGTAGCAACCCTGTCTGGACAGGAAGTCCCTAAAGCGAGTCTTACTTCTTGTTCCTGTCGTTGATGTAGTCCAGGGTCTGGTAGACCAGGCTGTGAAGGAGCTCCACCTGAAACACACACACACACAATAAAACGTATGCACGCACGCGCACACACACGCGCGCACACACA
>NW_023267919.1:0-1266 GCF_013103735.1 Etheostoma cragini
CCCCCCCCCCCCCCCCCCCCCCCCCCCCCCCCCCCAAAAACAAACCACAGACAGAGAGAGAGAGAAATATCCCAAATGTTCCAGATAAGACGTGACTGGCTCATTTATTCTCAGCATCATTTCATATTTAATTTAAATATCCGGGATTTATTTTTGTTATTGAAGAAACTAATTTTAGAGATAAATTATATTAAAAAAAAAAAGAAACGTGACATCTAATTTCATTTCAAAGTAATCCTGGCAACGACGTGCATTTAAAATCATTTAGGGGTTTAAATATGCGCGTGATTAAAATAGCCTAGTGTTGAACCATAATTGGGGGGGGGGGGGGGGGGGGGGGGGGGGGGGGGGGGGGTTGAGGAGATTAGGACGAGAACTCCTCGAGGAGGAATCCGCAGCCAGGCTCTCCATGAGCTCACACACCCCAGAAAAGCTCTCAAATCCGTTTTTTAACCTCTGACATTGAACACACCACAGCGGCAGATGAAAGGATATTTTGTTGGAATTGTGTTTATTTTTTTAAAGGATGAAAAAAAATTGAATACTGGTGAAAAATCTGCAAAATGGCGGCGAGTGAATTAACTGTAATAAGTGTAAATAATAATAATAAATAATAAAATTAAATAAATTAAATCTCAGGTTGGTTCCTGAGATTTAAGTTTGCAGGTGGGGGGGTGGGGGGGGTTGGGGGTTGGGGGTATTTTGGCGCGTGCTGCAGGGCTGCAGGGTCACCTCAGGTCACCTCTCACACATTTTATTATTATTATTAATGTTACTGGTTCTGCAGAGACTCGGATGCGCGCGAGGCCGGCCGAGGCGGCTCGGAGGCCCGGATGAACAGGACGAAGGAAGCGACTCATGATCCAGTCCACTTCGATTTAATCCTGGACGGGATCAACCTGCAGGGTTCAGTACAAGCCCCCCCCCCCCCCCCCCCCCCCCCCCCCCCCCCCCCCCCCCCCCCCCCCCCCCCTCCTCTCTCCCTCCCCAGAGCCTCCTGCAGCTGAAGACCCAGACCCGGACCCATCCTCCCTGCGGGTCCTGACCCTGCGTCACACACACAAACTCTGTATTTCTGCACAAATACGGAGCCGGTCCCGCACACCCCGGAGCCCAGAACCATGGCAGGACCTCGCACACACACGTGCAGTGATAAGGAGACTCAGTGGGTCTTTCTGGGGGTCACGCGTGGGGAGAGGAGCCACAGATGGAAAGTTGTTGAGGGTAAAGAGACCAGAGACCAGAGACCAGAGACCAGAGACCAGA
>NW_023267920.1:0-1017 GCF_013103735.1 Etheostoma cragini
CTAGAGCTGGGAAACTAGACCTAGAAAGCTAGAGCTGGGAAACTAGACCTGGGAAACTAGACCTGGGAAACTAGACCTGGGAAACTAGACCTGGGAAACTAGACCTGGGAAACTAGAGCTGGGAAACTAGACCTAGAAAACTAGAGCTGGGAAACTAGACCTAGAAAGCTAGAGCTGGGAAACTAGACCTAGAAAACTAGAGCTGGGAAACTAGACCTAGAAAACTAGAGCTGGGAAACTAGACCTAGAAAACTAGAGCTGGGAAACTAGACCTAGAAAACTAGAGCTGGAAACTAGACCTAGAAAACTAGAGCTGGGAAACTAGACCTAGAAAACTAGAGCTGGAAAGCTGGAACCGGATGGCTAGAGCTTACTTTTATAAGTAAAATCATGTAATAGTTGATTATTATAAAAAAAACTGTTCTGAAAACTGCTCTGGAAAAATTGTGTGTGTGTGTGTCTCTGTGTGTGTGTCTGTGTGTGTGTGTGTAGGTCACGGTGCAGATGTGAAGTGTGTAGACTGGCATCCCACTAAAGGTCTGGTGGTCTCCGGCAGTAAGGACAGCCAGCAGCCAATCAAGTTCTGGGACCCCAAGACGGGCCAGAGCCTGGCAACTCTGTGAGTCCCCGACACAACATTACACAACGTTACACAATATTACACAATATTAAACATTATTACACATTATTTATCAGTTTGTGCTTTTTGAGACTTGCTGGGGAAATGAAGAAGGGATTTTATTGGTTATTGAGTCATTGGCCGCCTGTAGTAGATGTAGACGTGTCATTGGCTGCCTGTAGAAGATGTAGACGTGTCATTGGCCGCCTGTAGTAGATGTAGTCGTGTCATTGGCTGCCTGTAGTAGATGTAGACGTGTCATTGGCTGCCTGTAGTAGATGTAGACGTGTCATTGGCCGCCTGTAGAAGATGTAGTCGTGTCATTGGCTGCCTGTAGTAGATGTAGACGTGTCATTGGCCGCCTGTAGAAGATGTAGACGTGTCATTGGCCGCCTGTA
>NW_023267921.1:0-3354 GCF_013103735.1 Etheostoma cragini
ACCTGTGGTTCTGTGTCCTAGGGGACCTGTACCTGTGGTTCTGTGTCCTAGGGGACCTGTACCTGTGGTTCTGTGTCCCTGGGGTCTGAGGCCCCCCCCCTCGGTGCGGTGCAGCAGCGGGGACAGCCGGTGGAACAAGAACACCTGGCCGGTCTGCAGCGCTGTCGCGCACGCGTCATCGTCCCTCTTCAGCCGGTCCACGAACCTGGATCAGCACCACGCGCCCACGTTGGTCCAGACACAATATGTATGAATAATAATAATAATAATAATAATAATAATAATAATAATAATAATAATAATGATGATGTAATGTGTACACACAGTCTATGTATGTGTAGTTAGCGGTCATTTAACAACACAGATCCGGATTTAACGAGTTACTGAACCTCATCCTGGAGACAAAGCTGGAGCAGCAGCGGGTCAGCGGGACCAGGATCCTCATGGCTCTCAACATGGCCGCCACTGTTAGCCTAGCTTAGCACCAAGACTGGAGGCAGAGGGAAACTGTTAGCCTAGCTTAGCACAAAGACTGGAGGCAGAGGACACTGTTAGCCTAGCTTAGCTCTAAGACTGGAGGCAGAAAACACTGGTAGCTTAGGTTAGCATGGAGGCAGAGGACACTGTTAGCCTAGCTTAGCACAAAGACTGGAGGCAGAGGACACTGGTAGCCTAGCTTAGCTCTAAGACTGGAGGCAGAGGACACTGGTAGCCTAGCTTAGCACAAAGACTGGTGGCAGAGGACACTTGGTCACATGATAATGAGTTTATGTGGAGAGACGCCATCGACGAATCCCCTTAAAAAATCTGGCACTTTAGACGTTGCTTGTTTCCCATGATATTTGTTTATAATTATAATATAATTAAAGATGATTATCTGACTCAACAGGTTCCAACGGTCAGTTCGGCGCACATTTAATCAAACAAGCTGCTCTTATTTTGACAGAAATACAACATATCCTCTCCCAGTTCATAGCCGCTTCCTCCGTGACACGCCGAGGTATTGGCGGAGTGTGTTAGTTTGAAACCCTAATACAGGTTTAACCTGAGCTTTCTGGAGACCGGATGTACGCTGACATCACAGCAGAGCGTCTGCATTACTAACATTTTACAAATTACCGTGTCTAAACGAAAATATATCTGCTTTAGGGTCGTTTCTTTCAGGCGGTTGAAACCAGACTCCGTTCACAAATCGGTCTATTTAAAGTTTCCCTTGTTATCGGTGAAAAAAAATGTATTAAATAACTTAACTAATCGGATCATTCACACAATTAATATTCATTAGAGAATTCGGATACACACAAACAGCATTTTAGTTAAATAAACCTCGACATAAATCAAAGAATCCTGCTAGCCAGAAACACACTAAGCCATTATTACACCAGACTCCGGTTACAACGAATCATAAAGGAGCCAAAAAGCTCAAAGAAGGGTACATGTGTACTGTGTTATGTGTTTTAAATACATAACTGTGTGTACTGTACAGTAGAAGTGTGTATGTGTGTAGTCAGATACCTGCAGCGGCTTCTCTTCTTCAAGCGGATGTTCCCCCCCCAACACAACTTTAATGAAATGTACATAGTTTTTAGACACGTACTCAAAGTAATGATCCAGAGAAACAACATAACATATGTGAGAGTGTGTTTGGGTCAGTGTGGTAATTATATTATATAATATAGATTTTGCGATATTTTGATACATCTCGCGTAACTTCCGGCAGGAAACTCAAACTCTCGTGGCGGAGATAGCGGCGGGTTGCAGCTAGCCGGCAGCATCATGTCTGTGTTTATGGATTTAAATGTGACCTACACGGCGGATAAGAACCAGCTGCAGAGTCTGATAGAGACAGCAGCTCACCGTGAGTCTCTTCTGTCCAGTTTACCTCTAAAAACACCAGTTTAACAGCCGGAGACCTGATGCTAACACGGCTAGCTAACGTTAGCTCGGAGTTTCATGGCTCTGTTGCCTGTGTGTAATCGATACTACACATCCAGGTGTTACTTCTTTAACCAGCTGGTTAAACATATGTGGATCAGTGTGTGACTTATTCATTCAATAAAGGCACTTTACCAGCTCATAAACCTCGCAACAAATTTAGCACCAAACTCTGTTTAAAAAACGGTCATTTTTAAAGTTTCTTTGCTTTCTGATTTAACGACAGACCGTCCAAAACTGGATGAAACACGGTTAATTTGTCAGCCAAGCCCCAGTTTAACTACGATTACTTACTTAATTACTCACTATATAGTTATTAATTAGTTAAGTTATATATCTGTTTTGAGGGTCTGTGGTTTCTGCCTTAAAACAGACAGTAAACCATGGCACCAGACTCCGTTCGGAAATCTCCATATTTAAGGCTTCCCTTGTTAATGGTGAGGATATAATGGAAATAGAATATAATGAAACGCATTATTAAAACAAATAAGAGCCAGGGGGAAATCCGGCACCTCAAATAAACCAAAAAACAACCAATAAATCCCGAATTCATCCAGTAAGCCTAATATGTTGGTGAATGCGCACTCGATTGAGAAAGCTTTCATTTATTGTCTTTTGTTGTATTAAACCCTGATTAACTAATGGATTGATTTATGACTAAGTCACGAGGGTCCATATGTTCTGGTGTGCCCCGGATGTGCCTCGTGCAGAGAGACTACTCCCTACTATACCAGACTAGTAGTTTGTGTTTTCTTCCTGCAGTCGGATTCTCTACCGTCGCCATCAACTACGTGTTTGAACCAACAGCCAAAAAGAAACAGGTGAGTTTTTATTACTATTATTATTGTTATTATTATATATTCAGTCTTTGTGGCTTTTATTTTGTAGCAATCTGTTTACTTCCTGTTTGCAGGAGATTCCCACCCCGACGCCGATCAGCGAGCTGATGGAGCAGCTGCCCCTCGTACAGGTGGGTACATAGTTTACCCCCCCATGTTAAAATACAGGGGGCATAAGTATACCCCCCCTATGACGTCACTATGAGGGGGAGTCGTTGTGTTTAATGATGGTCCGTGTCCGTCAGGGTCGCTCCCGGCCAATCAGAGTGCTCAACAGACTGACCATTGTGATGTCAGACGCCAGTCACTTTGTGAGTGTTGATTTTATTTTGAAATGTTTCACTTCTGCTGCTTTAAAGAAGACTTACATTATAAATGTGTGTGTGTGTGTGTGTGTGTGTGTGTGTGTGTGTGTCTGTGTGTTTCTGTGTGTGTCTCTGTGTGTGTCTCTCTCTCTCTCTCTCTCTGTGTGTGTGTGTGTGTGTCTCTCTCTGTGTGTGTCTTTCTCTCTCTCTCTCTCTCTCTCTCTCTCTCTCTGTGTGTGTGTGTGTGTGTGTGTGTGTCTCTCTCTCTGTGTGTG
>NW_023267922.1:0-1427 GCF_013103735.1 Etheostoma cragini
GTAAAACGCCATTGTACACTATGTTGGAAAAAAGTGATAAAAAAAAAAAACATAGTACAGAATGCCAGAAAAACACGAATAAAATGTCTTAGTATAGCATGTTGAAAAAGTCATAGTACAGCATGTCAAAAAAGTCATAGTATGTCAAAAAAAGTGATAAAAAAAGCATAGTATAGTATAGAATTCCAGAAAAACACTATTAAAATGTCATAGTATAGCATGTTGAAAAAGTCATAGTCTACCATGTCAAAAAAGTCTTAGTATGTCAAAAAGAGTGATAAAAAAAGCATAGTATATTATGTCGACAAATTTCATAGCATGTCAAAAAAGTGATAAAAAAAAGCATAGTATAGTATGTCGAAAAAAGTCATTGCATAGTAGAATGACAGAAAAACACAGTTAAAATATCATAGCAAAGCATGTTAAAAAAGTCCTAGTATAGCACGTCAAAAAATATCATAGCATGTCAAAAAAAGTACAAAAAAATGCATAGTATAGTATGTCGAAAAACGTCATTAGCACAGTATGTTGAAAAAATGATAAAAAAAAGGTCATAGTATAGCATGTCGAAATATTCATAGTATATTTGTTGACAAAAGTGATAAAAAGTCAAAGTAAACTATGATGAAATAGTTATAGTATAGTACATCGAAAAGATTGAAAAAAAGTCATAGCATATTTTGTTTAAAAAGTCATATAGTCATATACTATAGTAGCTTGTTTCTCTTTCACTTAGTATATTTTACCTGAAAACTTGCCAAAACATAAGATTCAATCACTCAACCTTCTGCATTCCAAACAGTCGCTCATCACTCTCAGCCGTCTGACCTGACAGAAGGTATTAGGATTTTGACATATTTGTATCTTTCACTTCACCTCAAAAGTCCCTGAAAAAGAATGGTTTCACACAACCTTTGACTTCCAAACTTTCTAATTATCACTCTAAGATGACATATTTGTCTTTTTGACTTAGTATATTACACCTCAAAACTTCCCTCAACGTAAAACGCCATTGTACACTATGTTGGAAAAAAGTGATAAAAAAAAAAAACATAGTACAGAATGCCAGAAAAACACGATTAAAATGTCATAGTATAGCATGTTGAAAAAGTCATAGTCTACCATGTCAAAAAAGTCTTAGTATGTCAAAAAAAGTGATAAAAAAAGCACAGTATAGTATGTCGACACAATTCATAGCATGTCAAAAAAGTGATAAAAAAAAGCATAGTATAGTATGTCGAAAAAAGTCATAGCATAGTAGAGTGACAGAAAAACACAGTTAAAATATCATAGTAGAATGACAGAAAAACACAGTTAAAATATCATAGCAAAGCATGATAAAAAAGTCATAGTATAGCACGTCAAAAAATATCATAGCATGTCAAAAAAAGTACTAAAAAATGCATAGTATAGTATGTCGAAAAACG
>NW_023267923.1:0-2437 GCF_013103735.1 Etheostoma cragini
GGTCCACTAGCAGCTAGGAAACCACTGCTAAGGAGAGGAAACAAGGCTAGGAAACCACGGCTAAGGAGAGGAAACAAGCCTAGGAAACAACAGCTAAAGAGAGGAAACAAGGCTAGGAAACCACGGCTAAGGAGAGGAAACAAGGCTAGGAAACCACAGCTAAGGAAAGGAAACAAGGCTAGGAAACCACGACTAAGGAGAGGAAACAAGGCTAGGAAACCACAGCTAAGGAGAGGAAACAAGGCTAGGAAACCACGGCTAAGGAGAGGAAACAAGGCTAGGAAACCACTGCTAAGGAGAGGAAACAAGGCTAGGAAACCACTGCTAAGGAGAGGAAACAAGGCCACTTTTCATGTTAAGATCATTAAAATGAGAAGAAACAACAACAAGGGGACAAAAAGACATGGAGGGACATTCAGAATAGATCCACATTAATTAACTATGACAATGCAATTCAATATTTTAATAGTTTGACAGAACTACTACAATATGTTACCTGATTCTCTCTCTCTCTCTCTCTCTGTTATTGGTCAATAATAATAATAATAATAATAATAATAATAATAATAATAATAAATATTAGTACATATACAGTAATCTAAAGTAATGTTTGAACGACTGTTTCTTTACAACTGTTCGTCACAACAGGATTTCTCCAACCCCCCCTCCTGGCAGTTAGCATCACCATTAGCATTAGCATTAGCTCACCTGTTCGGACACGGCCCGGAAGAGGCTGGAGGCGTCTCGCGCCACCATCTTCCTATAGAGACCCAGGCTGCTCAGGTACTCGTCCATGTTGACGAAGTACTTCTTCAGACCTTTCTGCATCTCAGCTACAACAACAATAACAATAACAACAATAACAACAACAATAACAATAACTCACAATAACAACAATAAATCACAACAACAACATAACTTACAACAACAACAACTAAGAACCACTAACTCCGAGTCCCCCTGTCTCACCGTCCCCGACACCTTCAGCTGCTCCGACACGCCGAGCACGAGCCCGCCGCCGCCCACAGGTGAGTTTAATCAGGCCTCATTAGCGCGAGACACGGCCCGCTGCTGCAGCGTTCAAGGACCGAGCCGGGCTCACGGAAATCCAGACACGCTGGACAGTCTTTATGTAACGTTCAGGTACACAACATAACTGTTTATACATACACACACACACACACACACAAATAGACACACACTCACACACACAAACACAAAAACACACACATACACACACACAAATAGACAGCACACACACACACACACACACACACTTACACACACTTAGACACACACACACACACAGACACACAAACACACACACAAAGAAACACACACACACACACAAAGAAACACACACACACACATACACCCCCATGGACACACACACACACACACAGTAATAGTAGTAGTAGTAGCAGTAGTAGTAGTAGTATTATGTATGATACTAATATTATATTTTATCTGTAGTAGCAGTAGTAGCAGTAGTAGTAGTAGCAGTAGTAGTAGCAGTAGTAGTAGCAGTAGTAGTAGGCTAGTAGTAGTAGTAGTATTATGTATCATACTATTATTATATTTTATCTGTATATTTATATTTAGTAGTAGTAGTAGTAGTATTATGTATGATACTATTATTATATTTTATCTGTAGTAGCAGTAGTAGCAGCAGTAGCAGTAGCAGTAGCAGTAGTAGTAGTAGTATGTTATTGGGCTGTAGTTCCACCTCTGACCTGTGGAGGGCAGTATTACATGACGCGGCGCCTACACTCCCGGAGTCCTACACCAGAAGAAGAGGTCAGAGTGCGCATGCGCATCATTCCGAAGTGTAAGAGGGCATTATGGTCCAGGTCTAACCCGGTCCTGTCTAATCGAGGTCTAGCCCGGTCCCCATGTGGAGGCTGTTCCTCCGGAGGCTCCGGCAGCGGAGCGGGCTGCCGGGCCGCCTCTCTGCCCGCTCAGCGCGCTCCTCCAGCGGCTTCCCCGCTCCAGTGATGCCCGCTGCCTGGGTCCGAAGCACCTTCCTGGAATACTTCCGGGACCAACACGGACACCTTCTGGTCCCGTCGTCCCCAGTCCGGCCCAGAGGGGACCCCAGCCTGCTGTTCGTCAACGCCGGCATGAACCAGGTCGGTATAGACCCGGTCCGACCCAATCTGACCCGGAACGACCCGGTCTGTTCTGTTCTAGCAGCCGCTAAATGCTAGCGAATAATTTAAAAAAATAAAAGCATGTCCTGTCAAAGTAAAGTAACTGAAGTACTCTACCAAAGTATAGCTTCATTATATGGGGTACTGAAGTACTTTACTGTATTATAACTTCATCACATAGGTTACTGAAGTACTCTACTGTAGTATAACTTCATCACATAGGTTACTGAAGTACTCTACTGTAGTATAACTTCATTATATAGGTTACTGAAGTACTCTACTGTAGT
>NW_023267923.1:2642-2992 GCF_013103735.1 Etheostoma cragini
ACTAGTAACTGACTGTGTGTTGTCCCAGTTTAAGCCGGTCTTCCTGGGGAGGGCGGACCCCCCAGAGACTAGTAACTGACTGTGTGTTGTCCCAGTTTAAGCCGATCTTCCTGGGGAGAGCGGACCCCCGCAGCGAGATGGCGTCCTACCGCCGTGTGGTCAACAGTCAGAAATGCGTCCGGGCGGGGGGAAAACACAACGACCTGGAGGACGTGGGCCGGGACCTCTACCACCAGACCTTCTTCGAGATGCTCGGGACCTGGTCTTTCGGAGACTACTTCAAGGTAACTTCAACTAACTGTTGGTACGGGGTAGGGGAGGGGCACTAACTGTTTCTATGGGCTAGGGGA
>NW_023267924.1:0-2191 GCF_013103735.1 Etheostoma cragini
CTGGTAAACCTTGACACCGACGTATACTTGGTATCTGTGGAGTTTTCCTCCCGTTACTCTGTCCTCTGTGACTGTCTCCATCTAGAAAATAAGCTGCGCGATACAGGAACAGAATCAAATTTGATCGTCAAATCGTGACCAAAATTTGATTAATTGTGCAGCCCTACTATATTTATATATATATATATTCTAGACTCATACTCACTCTGAGAACCCCTTCCATTTCAGCAGAAACTCTACTCTTCCCTTCACCACTCTGCGGTCCAAAACCTTCTCCACCACATACTCCTCCTCCTCCTTCACTGCTACTGCAGGCTCCTCCTCCTCTTCCTCCTTCACTGCTACTGCAGGCTCCTCCTCCTCTTCCTCCTTCACAGCGACAGGCTCCTCCTCCTCTTCCTCCTTCACTGCTACTGCAGGCTCCTCCTCCTCTTCCTCCTTCACTGCTACAGGCTCCTCCTTCTCTTCCTCCTTCACTGCTGCAAGCTCCTCCTCCTCCTCCTTTCTTCCTCCGGTCGCCAGCTTGACGTCTGCCCCAAAGGGGGGGGGGGGGGGTTCAAATTGAGTAACCGGGGTAACAAATGATTTTTCCTGATTGGGGTTCACTACTTAACTCTAAGAGGAGAAACCCTGGGAAGCAGAATCACTGAGTCAGTGAGTGAGAGAACAAACCGCCGTCCTCGTCTCCAAATCTCTGTTTTTACAAATTCTCAGAAAACACAAAAGCATAAGAACCGTAACATCATTTTCTTTACTCCCCATTTTTCAGTGGGCAAAATCTTCCACACTCAAATTCACAGAAATAGTCTGGTCCTTCCCAAAATAAATATCACCCTTACTGTACCGTTTCAATAATAATATACATCTCTTCTTTCTACCTCCAAAACTCCTCCATTATATTAATGTCATCATGGAAATAATAAACCCTCTTTGGCTGGAAATAAATATTCAAACAACTTCAGAGTCAAAACATGAACCACCAAACACCTGGGGATAATAGTTCAACTTATAATACATTCCTTTACTAATACTCTGTAGAACTTTTAGGAGGAACTCCCCTTTAAGAGTTAAACAACATTTTAACATTTACAATCCTGTCAGGATACGTTAAAAACCATGAAATAACTCATTAGCAGGGAATGGAAGCACCAGCACCCAGAATCACACACACAACCCTATGTTACCTAGCATGTTAGTTAGCAGTATCTAGCCTGTGCCTATGTTAATGTTAACTAGCATGTTAGTTAGCAGTAATTAGCCTGTGTCTATGTTAATGTTAACTAGCATGTTAGCTAGCAGTAATTAGCCTGTGCCTATGTTATCTCCTAACATACACCTACCTCTCCATCTCTGCTGATTAAGATTTCTCTTGCACAGCTACCAGAAGACTTATAGCTTTCAGACAGGTTGCTCACGTCACATCTACGTCTACGTCTACAAGCTCAGTTGGATGCTGCGCAGTAACGCTCAGCATTACCGGAAAAGAGCTTCTAGTAAACAACACTGATCTCCATGGAAACAACGGGACCTGTTGGTCCATTTCTTTAACTGTCAATGGTACCACCCCGATACACACCTGTTAGCTAGCAGCTAGCTCTATTGTTTACGAAATCCGTTTCCCACGGTTACAAACGCGGCTCTTTAGCTCGCATTTACACATCATACACTCCATAACTAACCCACCACAGCTTCAGTCCACCATACACACGTCAGAAGGAAACCGTCTGTTGTCATGTTTACCGAGTACCAACCTGGAAAAGCAGAATTACGGCATCAGTGAGTGAGGAAACAAACCGCCATCCTTGTCTCCAAAGAGGAGGAAAGTGTCCGTCACCTTGGCACCGTGGTGTACTGATACACGCACATTGGTTCCGCTTTCTTTGTTTCCCCGCTACGTTAATATTGCTTACCAATAAAATTTGAAATTCGTACTAAACGCTACGCTGGTTATTATGTTATCCCTTAAGGGTGTATCACACATTCAAGCTGAAATAGATGTGGTGATATGCTGCTCTATATATGCGAAAATTGTGATTATTTACATGGAGTCTGGTGGAGACATGCTGCTCTATACACACTAAAAGTAGTGATTATTTACATGGACTCTGGTGGAGTATACACACTAAAAGTAGTGATTATTTACATGGAGTCTGGTGGAGATATGCTGCTCTATACACGCTAAAAGTAGTGA
>NW_023267925.1:0-291 GCF_013103735.1 Etheostoma cragini
CCATAGTATAGTATGTCAAACTAAACCATAGTATAGTAGGTCAAATAAAGTGATTAAAAAGCCATAGTATAGTATGTCAAAATAATTGATAATAAGCCATAGTATAGTATGTCAAAACGAGTGATATAAAAAGCCATAGTATAGTATGTTGAAAAAAGGGATTAAAAAAGCCATAGAATAGTATGTCGAAATGAGTGATAAAAAAGCCATAGCATAGTATGTCAAAAAAAGTGATTAAAAAGCCATAGTAAAGTATGTCAAAAGAAGTGATAAAAAAGCCATAGTATAGTA
>NW_023267925.1:319-481 GCF_013103735.1 Etheostoma cragini
GAAAAAAGTGATAAAGAAGCCATAGTACAGTATGTCAAACTAAACCATAGTATAGTATGTTGAATAAAGTGATTAAAAGCCATGGTATAGTATGTCAAAATGAGTGATAAAAAAGCCATAGTATAGTATGTTGAAAAAAGGGATTAAAAAAGCCATAGAATA
>NW_023267925.1:635-915 GCF_013103735.1 Etheostoma cragini
TCAAATAAAGTGATTAAAAAGCCATAGTATAGTATGTCAAAATAATTGATAATAAGCCATAGTATAGTATGTCAAAATTAGTGAAAAAAAGCCATAGTATAGTATGTTGAAAAAAGGGATTAAAAAGCCATAGTATAGTATGTCGAAAAAAGTGCTAAAGAAGCCATAGTATAGTATGTCAAAAAAAGTGATTAAAAAGCCATAGTAAAGTATGTCAAAAGAAGTGATAAAAAAGCCATAGTACAGTATGTCAAACTAAACCATAGTATAGTATGTTGAA
>NW_023267925.1:925-1058 GCF_013103735.1 Etheostoma cragini
AAAAAGCCATAGTATAGTATGTCAAAATGAGTGATAAAAAAACCATAGCATAGTGTGTTGAAAAAAGGGATTAAAAAAGCCATAGAATAGTATGTCAAAATGAATGATAAAAAAGCCATAGTATAGTATGTCA
>NW_023267925.1:1373-1556 GCF_013103735.1 Etheostoma cragini
ATGAAAAGAGTGATAAAAAAGCCGTAGTATAGCTTGTTGAAAAAAGTGATAAAAAAGCCATAGTATAGTATGTCGAAATAAGTGATAAAGAAGCCAGAGTATAGTATGTCAAACTAAACCATAGTATAGTATGTCGAATAAAGTAATTAAAAAGCCATAGTATAGTATGTCAAAAAAAGTGAT
>NW_023267925.1:1566-1739 GCF_013103735.1 Etheostoma cragini
TAGTATAGTATGTCGAAAAAAGTGATAAAGAAGCCATAGAATAGTATGTCAAAAAAAGTGATTAAAAAGCCATGGTATAGTATGTTGAAAAAAGGGATAAAGAAGCCATAGTATAGTATGTCAAACTAAACCATAGTATAGTATGTCAAATAAAGTGATTAAAAAGCCATAGT
>NW_023267926.1:0-1274 GCF_013103735.1 Etheostoma cragini
TGTGATTGGCTGCTTAGAAATTAAGTGTTAACAAGCAGTTGGACAGGTGTACCTAATAAAGTGGCCGGTGAGTGTACAGTTGTGCTCATAAGTGTACATGCCCATGTTTAAGTTGACTTAAAAGAGGAATAAATAAATCAAGTTTTGGAAATTAATCTTAATGCCTTAATTAAAAAATGAGGTAAAATCCATCCTTTTAAGGACACCAATTTTCTTTGTGAATGAATAATGTATTGAAAAAAAAAAATATTCTTCCTTAAAATACAGAGGACAAAAGTATACATACCATTATGTTAAAATCCCATAGAGTTCCCTTGGCATTTAGAATTAAAATAGCCCCCATATCATCCCATACACTTCACCATACGTAGAGACTGGCATGGGATACTTTCCATAAAATCATCTCTCAATGCAAATCAAACCAGCTATTAGTCTAACTGAAATGAAACCATTCCAATCTCTTTTTCTGGTGCTCCTCTCTTACTCCATCTGTGTGCAGTGCAGCGAGGAGGTTGTAACAACCATGATGCTATAGCCAACCACGCTTAGGTGACATTGCCATGAGCAAGACCATGCACGTCTATGATGCACAACTAAAAACAAAGGTTAGCCACGACCAAAGTGAATAAACAGCATAGTGATGAATAAACCAGACCTACCCCTGGTTCCATGCACCACTTGCCCAGATAGCCAGAAATCTGAATTTCAGATGGCTGCACAATCATAGGACTAACCTAGAAGTTTAGATGAAGTTGGAGATAAACTTGAGATAATCTTGCATTGATAGACCACTTAACATATACAGTGGGGCTTGAAAGTTTGGGCACCCCAGGTAAAAATTTGCAATAATCTGCAAAAAGAAGCAAAGAAAAGATTGAAAAATTTCCAAATGGTATCAAATGACAAATTAGACACAATAAGATGTCACATAAAGTTAGATTTTATTTTTATTTTAGATTTTAGGTTTACGCATCTTGATGTAATCCACCATGGATTTTGAGGTGTTTTTAGGATTATTATCCATTTATAGAAGCCATCCTCTGTTTAACTTCAGATATATCTTTTCACAGATGGCATCAAGTTAGCGTCCAAAATTTGCTAAAATTTTATTGAATCCGTTATTCCTTCTACTCATGAAATGCTCCCTGTGCCACTGGCTGCAATACAACCCCAAAGCATGATTGTTCCCCCCCATGCTTAAAATTCACTGGAAAATATATGATTTTCTCGCCTAAATTTTTACCCCCTAAAACATGCTGCAGTTTCCACATGCT
>NW_023267927.1:0-1799 GCF_013103735.1 Etheostoma cragini
ATTATCATCAACATCCATTCCTTTAATTTTAGTCTCAATAATTCCAGATTTCTGCTTTTCTAACTCAAACATTAGGTATAATTTCCTATCAATGAGGTTTATTGACCAGCATCTGGTACTTCCCAGAGAGAGAGAGAGAGACTATAGACTGTTAAATATTAATGTCCAAACCATCCGGCTCGGCGCTGTGCTGTGCTGTAAATGCTGACGTGCCGTGAACGCTGCAGTTTTACACAATAAGTTAACTTGTTACGATTGGAGCTGAAACCAGGTATGTGGCAAGGTGGGCCCAGCGGTAGAAGAGGTGCACATGGACTCAGAGGTTCATGCCTTGATGCGGAGGTCCAAGGTTTGAATCTGCATGTCTTCACCCCTTTCTCATCTAACTGTCCTGTCAAAAAATAAAGGTGGAAAGGCCCAAAAAACAGAGCTAAAAACAGGTATTACAGTTGCTCAGGGGGCAGAACCTTAAAATTGCACTTGCTGTCATTGTTTTTTATGAATTTTAACCAATTTAAGAATCTGAGCCTTTATCCCAAAACAACAGACTAGGGCTGCAACTAATGATTATGTTCATCATAACTTAATATCATTAAATGACTAGTTCTTTGTAGAGCTGGGCAATATGGAGAAAATCAAATACCACAATCATTTTGACCAAATACCACAATATCGCCAGATACGAACAATATGGTGGTGTTGACACTTGATGCTTTCACAAAATATATATCATATCACAATATCTAGTCTCATGTCACAATGTCTAATCTCATATCACAATATCTAGTTTTATATCTCGATGTCTAGTCTCATATCGCGATATCTAGTATTCTATCGCAGTATCTAGTCTCATATCACAGTATCTGGTCTTATATCAGGATGTCTAGTCTCATATCACGATATCTGGTCTTATATCTCGATATCTAGCCTTATATCAAGGTATCTAGTCTCATATCGCGATATCTAGTTTCATATCGTGATAACTAGTCTTCTATTGCGGTATCTAGTCTCATATCACAGTATCTGGTCTTATATCCCGATATCTAGTCTCATATCACAATATCTAGTGTTATATCAAGGTATCTAGTCTCATATCCCGATATCTAGTCCCATATCAAGGTATCTAGTCTCATACCGAGGTATCTAGTCTCATATCATGATATCTAGTCTCTTACCAAGGTATTTAGTCTCATATCAAGATATCTAGTCTCATATCAGGATATCTAGTCTCATGTCAAGGTATCTAGTTTCATATCACAATATCTAGTCCCATATCACAATATCTGGTCTCATATCACGATATCTAGTCTCATATCATAATATCTAGTCTCACATCAAGGTATCTAGTCTCATATCCCGATATCTAGTCTCATATCAAGGTATCTAGTTCATACCAAGGTATTTAGTCTCATATCCCGGTATCTAGTCTCATATCATGATATCTAGTCTCTTACCAAGGTATTTACTCTCATATCAAGGTATCTAGTCTCATACCAAGGTATCTAGTCTCATATCAAGATATCTAGTCTCTTACCAAGATATTTAGTCTCATATCAAGATATCTAGTCTCATATCAGGATATTTAGTCTCATGTCAAGGTATCTAGTTTCATATCACAATATCTAGTCCCATATCACAATATCTAGTCTCATATCACGATATCTAGTCTCATATCATAATATCTAGTCTCATATCATAATATCTAGTCTCTTATCAAGGTATCTAGTCTCATATCACGATATTGATATATCGATATATTTTCCAGCTCTAGTTCTTGGTATTGTACTTCCTGCAGTCTC
>NW_023267928.1:0-1004 GCF_013103735.1 Etheostoma cragini
ACCAACAACAGCTACACCAACAACAGTTGCACCAACGACAGCTGCACCTACGACAGAAGCACCTACAACTGCCGCACCAACAACAGCTGCACCGTCAACTGCACCTACAACAGCTGCACCGTCAACAGCTGCAACGTCAACAGCCGCACCTACAACAGCCGCACCTACAACTGCCGCACCAACAACTGTAGCACCTACAACTGCATTACTAGCAACAGCTGCACCAACAACAGTTGCACCTACAACAGCTGCACCTACAACTGCCGCACCTACAACAGCTGCACCGTCAACAGCCGCACCTACAACAGCGGCACCTACAACTGCCGCACCAACAACTGTAGCACCTACAACTGCAGCACCAACAACAGCTACACCAACAACAGTTGCACTTACAACTGCAGCACCAACAACAGCTGCACATACAACTGCCGCACCGACAACAGCTGCACCGTCAACAGCCGCACCGACAACAGCTGCACCGTCAACAGCCGCACCTACAATAGCGGCACCTACAACTGCCGCACCAGCAACTGTAGCACCTACAACTGCAGCACCAACAACAGCTGCACCCACAACAGCCCCACCTACAACTGCAGCACCCACAACTGCGGCACCAACAACTGCCGCACCAACAACGACCGCACCTACAACTGCTGCACCTACAACTGCCCCACATACAACAGCTGCACCGTCAACAGCCGCACCTACAACAGCGGCACCTACAACTGTCGCACCAACAACTGTAGCACCTAAAACTGCAGCACCAACAACAGCTACACCAACAACATTTGCACCAACGACAGCTGCACCCACAACAGCCGCACCCACAACTGCCGCACCAACAACTGCCGCACCGACTACAGCTGCACCTACAACTGCAGCACCAACAACAGCTACACCAACAACAGTTGCACCTACAACTGCAACACCAACAACAGCTACACCAACAACAGTTGCACCAACGACAGCTGCACCTACGACAGAAGCACCTACAACTGCCGCAC
>NW_023267929.1:0-6293 GCF_013103735.1 Etheostoma cragini
CACTAAGGTCTATATAAAGAGACTCCAGATACAGTATTAGGGGCCACTAAGGTCTATATAAAGAGACTTCAGATACAGATTTAGGGACCACTAAGGTCTATATAAAAGAGACTTCAGATACAGTATCAGGGGCCACTAAGGTCTACATAAAAGAGACTTCAGATACAGTATTAGGGACCACTAAGGTCTATATAAAGAGACTTCAGATACAGTATTAGGGACCACTAAGGTCTATATAAAGAGACTCCAGATACAGTATTAGGGGACCACTAAGGTCTATATAAAGAGACTTCAGATACAGTATTAGGGACCACTAAGGTCTATATAAAACTTCCAAAAAGCACCATGTCATGGGACCTTTAAATGTATTTTTATTTCATATGAACATACAACACAGTGCAGGTCTAGATTTCAGTCAGATATCTTGAGGTCAGAGGTCAAGGGACCGGTTTTAAAATAGCCATGCCAGTTTGTTCCTCGCCACGATGTAGCTTAACTTTGGAGTTTATTTAACGCCCCTTCCTGTCAAGCTATGACATGGTAGTTTAATATGATACAGTCAGAGCTCCATTCTGGATTCTATGAATAAATACTGCTATCATTCAAATGAAAGTTTAAAATGAAAGTTTTCAAACCCAGCCCTGTATAGCATATTATGCAATGGGTTCATGTGTGAGAGAAGTGCTAGAAAAGAACGCTCAGTTCAGGGAGCCCACATGATAGTTTTTCTGTTGAACTATGTTGCTTTGAGAATTTTTACCCAGGAGCATTTCTTTTTGAACAGGCGCTTAAAATGTTTTGTAGCTCATGAATTGATTATGATTTCCAAGTGTAGCCACTATAATCAGTTTAGTTGGAGAAGGGGGGGGGGGGGGGGGGGGGGGGGGGGGGTTGTTATGCTAGTAGCAACTAACATACCCTCCAGCTGCTAGCCTCAAGCAGAGAGGAGGAGTGAGCTACAGAAGGTCTGGGGAATCTTATTCTTTCTAACTCCACATACCCACAACTTGTAGTCTTCAGAGTAGTCAGAACTACACCGACTGGCCACTAAATAAGTCAAAATTAACAACGGACGCTTACATTCACACACTCTTATCACAGTGTAGGATGCTCATGCTCATTACATCTAACCGGTGTCATTAGCCAACTAGCGCTATCCAGCGGCCGCAGCGATGACAGCCCCGGAGATGGACCCCATGTCAAGCTATCTCCCGCTTTCTGTTCCCGCATCGCTGGGGAAGCAGATGGACAGCTTTGCTGCCGATGGCCCTCTGGGTCAGGCATCGCTGTGTGTTGTATAGTAGCTACGTTTCACAGGGCTGGGGGATTATTTCTGGTTTAAAAACCTCTCCGTGCGGAGTGGGGAGGGGCAGGTGGCGCATGCACATACGCTTAACGACCGTTAAGGTTAATACCCCAGTTACTGAAGGGGTCATCTAGGTCCTACAAAATCCACCCTTTTGTTGATGCTTTTTAATCGATATTTTTAACTTTTTTATGTTTTAACACTAATTCACTTTAGTTTTACAATTATTTTTGGATTTATGGTCCATAAACCTCATTTATAGGACATTATACTTAATGTTTGAGTTAGAAATTAGGAATTATTTAGACTAAAATTAAAGTAAAGTACGTCAACTTTTACTCAATATTTCAAAAGCATTTCAATTTGTTTTTCAAATTCTATAAAATTGAATAAGACGCCCCAAAATTAATGCACCGACTTCTTCTGCTGATCAGCCAGGTGAGGGGAGGCCACTCCGTCAGGTCTGTTTGGCTTCCTCCTCCCCTGAATGACCTCATGGAGTCTGACGTAGACTCTCACAGACTCGAGATATATAATGAGGGTTGTTCCTGGTTTAAATTAGGATTTGGCTTTTCCCCTGATGACATCAGGCCCTGAACACTCTCTCAGCTAAGTAGCTTATTTGAACCAGTTGCTGGATGAGCTTCAGGCACTATGCATCATGGTTCATCTGAGGTTCTTCTATTGCCAGGAGGAAATGAAACCAAACAGCAGTAACAGACTGATAAAACAGAAAGAAAAGAAAGAGGAAGAGCCAGTGTGGGTCAGCATGAGTTTCTCACCAAATAACCACCACACGGGGAACTGAAGCTCCGTATTACATGTGGTGTGAATAAAAAACCAAAACAGAATATCTCCATGATTTGAACCCTGTCTTTATTATTCACATCGGTAACAACTGACAACTTGACATTAATCTAAGTGACATTACCAGAATTTGTCTTGGTCATGATAACGGGACATTAGTAATAATATTATAATAAAGTATAATAATCATTATGTCAACATATTGTGAATAAAAATAGAGGTGGATTTTCTGTTTCATGTCAAGTGTTCATGACAAAGACCTCCTCTGGTAATGTCATCCTGTTTAATGTCTAGTTGTCACAACAAATACATCTTCTGTTAATGTCGTCCTGGTTCATGTCAACATGTCATTACAAAGACATCCCAAACAAATTTAATGTCAGCTTGTCATAATCAAGGTACATTTTTACATCAATGTAAAAAATCGAATGACACTTAATGACAGAAGTCCTAAAGATTTCTGACTTGTTTATGAGTTTTATGACACTTCAGGACAGTCATGTCACAATTCTGTTGAAACTGTAAGTGTTACCGTCACATCATTCGTTTTTACCGACACCTAGCTCCTACCCCAGTTACCTGCTGTTGAATGGCTGACAACAACAACGCTTAATCTGTTAATGAGCTGCTGCTTTAACTCGGGTTAATTCAGCTCATAGTAACCCCAAACTTAGAAATCAGGGGTGGGGAAACAATCGATACAGCATAGTATTGCGATATTTTCAGTGGCAATACTGTATCAATACACAGACAACAAGGAAAAAAGGTAATAAATTGCAAAATATCGCCTTATATTGCAGTATGTTTAAAATCGCAATAATATTGTATTGTGGCGTAAGTATCGTGATGATACTGTATCATCGCATCGAGGCGTCTGGTGATTCCAATCCCTACTACAAATGTGTAGCTGATGCACTCAGACCTGCAGGTAGGCATGCACATCTCTCCTACTTCCTCTTGGCAGCAAATAAGTATATTACAGTGTAAAGAGACTGGTATGTATTGGGTACCACAGTAGTTTTTAAGATTCTGGTGGTTTTATCACAGGATTTTTTTCTTTTGCTTGACTGGGCCTTTATTCAGGTTTGTCATGGCTTATTCTACTCTAAACTAATCTAAACTATTATAATTGTGCAAACTGCAAAGTAGTAAATACACTTAAATACACATAAATACAGTGAAATACATATCCCAACATCTTTAACACTGCTTCCTTTTCATGAAATCATAGTTGGCAGCAGCTATCTATCATTTTAGTAATCTTATTCTACCCATTATTTTATTTATCAGATACCAACTGGCCACTTACAAGAATGGCCAGTAACCATGATGGATGCTGATATTTTGAATATATATTATTTTTTTTGCGTCCCTATTGTACTGTTTTTGTTTAGACTTTTTACTGCATTCTGCTGCAAGATGCCCTTAAAGGTGGCCTTTAACTACCAGACAATCTGTCACATCTCTCTCTCTCTGCCCCATTTCCTGTCGTCTGTCTCTAATAAAACCATATAGTTATATTACAGATAAGGAATTAGGCTCTTTGGGTCTGTTCTTCGTGTGCATGTGCTTTCTCATGGTGCCCCTCCCTTATTTTCTCCCAGCAGTGTAAGCAGCGCTTTAAGGTTTGGTTTGGTCAAACTTCTCTCAACCTTTCTTTCATTTTCTCTCTCTCTCTCTCTCTTTCTATCACACTACCTCTCTTGTTAGCTTTACAGCTTTGTAGACCTTTTGTAGTTCATTTTCCTTCTCCTAATCTTTCTCTTTTTTATCTCTCTACCTCACACATGGGTTGAAGTGATATGACACATTGAAGGTGGATACTGATACATAAGTTGGGTGACTAAAGCTGCTGAAGGTTTGTAGTAATAATGAACAGCATTTTACCATTTTGCACTCATGTACAGTACATGCAGATATTGTACATTATGTCACACAAACACACACACACACACCCACACACACTGTTCTGTTGTGGCCCCCACTCTCTGGAATTCCCTCTCTCCCCATATCAAATCCTGTAATACGATTGCCAGTTTTAAATCAAATCTGGAGATGCATTTTTACTTTTTTTGCTTTTAACTCCCCTTGAATCCTTAAAAAAAAAACTGAACTGAACTCAACTTTTTTTTATCTTTTTGTATTTGCAAATTCTGTTCCATTATTGTTTTATCCTAAGTTACATAACTTGACTTCCCTTTGCCTAACTATAGTCATGGAAGCAGGCACACTTGGCTATGTATCTTTAAGGCAAATTGATTCTGCTTTCCATGCTCTACCTGTAAAGCACTTTGGGTCAACTGTTCAAATAGATGTGCTTTACAAGTAAAATGACTTGACACACACACACACACACACACACACACACACACACACACACAGTGGGAGGGTTATGGTTTAGACCAAAGTTAGACTAAGGGTTAAGTGTAGGCATGGAGTTGTCTGGCTGAGATTACATCATCAGGTCCTACAGATGTTTGTACAGATGTGTGCACGTATTATCCCCGCCTTTGTCCTCTGAAGGGTTTGAGGCTGTTTTGTAGTTTTCATGAAACTTGTTTAATGAACACTTTTGTAGAAACATCTCATTGTTTGTTCCGAAAAGATTGTGCTGAACATGTTGCCTGAAGCAGAAAGCGTATTTGACACACCCTCTGGACTAACACACACACACACACACACACACACGGACTAACACATACATACACAAGTCTGACTGACATTATCTGAATGTCTTGGTATGTGCGTGTCTAAACCTGCATGCCTCCACAGTAAAAACAGCGCTAAAGCCCACTCCCCTCCACACCCTGAACATACACAAGATTCATCTCTCTTTGAGTCTGTAGACCATCACGAATAAATGGATAAATCATAAAACATCCCTTCACCGTCACTTGTCTATTGTGGTTCTGTCTGCAAACAAACATTTTCAGTAGGACTGGGCAAAATTTCAATATTATTTCAATATATTGTGACATGAGACTAGATTTTGTATTGAGGGGATAGTTGATTACACAGATATGACTGAAGGATAGGGCTATGCAATTAATTGAATTTCAATTTTGGCTCCTAACAATTACCAAAATAGTATAATCGAGAGAAAATTATTATTTTGCCATGTTCTGTTTAGCAAGAAGACTCTTATTTTGTCGTGTGTTCTTAATGACACGTGCATGCGCACATCCGCACGCGCACGTCCGCCCCTCCAGAACCCATAAACCTCGTAAAAACTTTGCTTATGATTTTAACACCCAAAACCATGAGCCTGTCTTTTAAGGTTGACATTACGGCTTTGTGATATGGAGAAAATGACCTAATATATTGACATTGCGACAAAATTGTATGGTTGACTTGGTGCTTTTTTTTTATATTTACTTGATTTTAGATAAATAATCATCAGTAATGTGGATTTAACTGACTAATGGGGCAAACATTAGAACAATTAGAAAAGTCTGACAAATTCAAAAAATGATATCACTTCACTGTATTGCACCCTAAAAGACAACACTTCAAAATCTAGGACAATCTAGTCTCATAGCACCCTATCATTTATAATATCAAAATATTTTCCCAGCCCTTGTTGACATGTGTAAAAACCTTACTCTTCTACAACATGATAGTTCGTTGTGGGTTATACTTTAGAAATTCATCAGAGAATGTCTTGCCATCAGTGTGACCAAGACCGTCTTCCTGTGACCCGTGTGGTCTGGTTAGATAACAGATGCTCATCACACACACACACACACACACACACACACACACACACACACACACACACACACACACACACACACACACACACACACACAGTCTTCACACATCCAGTTCTCTGTGAACATTTCAATGTCCCGGGCAACAGGCTGTTGAAGGGACACTTGCTTGAAGATTCACATCATTATCATTATTTATAAGAAGTTAAGTCATTTGAACACTCTCCAAATGACAGTGCTTCATATTCATACAGTGTGTTTGCATAAACTCAGATAACCTCCATTATAACCTGATTTAATTATTAGTATACTCTTTCACATGAACACCTTACCCAGGTTATGTCATACTAGGATTCCTTTTAAAGGTCCCATCACACGGTGCTCTTTGGATGCTTTTATATAGACCTTAGTGGTCCCCTGATACTGTATCTGAAGTCTCTTTATATAGACCTTAGTGGTCCCTAATACTG
>NW_023267930.1:0-2500 GCF_013103735.1 Etheostoma cragini
TCTGTGTGTGTGTGTGTGTGTGTGTGTGTGTGTGTGTGTCTGTGGTATGTGTAGTCTGTGTGTCTGTCTGTGTGTGTGTGTGTGTGTGTGTGTGTGTGGGTGTGTGTGGTATGTATTCTGTGTTCATGAGATATAAACTTGTTGTATTTGTAGCGCCCCCTAGTGGTTAATGTTCGTAAGATTAGTTTCAGAGCCTCGGAGGGTCATAGTAAGTAATATTATAAAGTTTGGCTTAGATAGCATTTATTGGCCGAGATATGGCAAAGTCGGTGTTTTCATCGTTAGCTCCACAAATGTGTTTTTGCGTAATATGCACAATTTTTATTATATAAAAACTCTTTCTAGACTTTTTTGTCAGGGTGGTCTGGAGATGCTGTGGGCCAAGTTTCATGCAGATCAATTTTATGGTCTAGGAGGAGTTCGAAAAAGTTGTTTTTTGATGAATCGTGATTTTTCACGCATAAAAGTCTAGGCGGGAAGGGGCGTGGCCTATATCACGAGATTCAGTAGGATCCAGAGAACCCGTGAATATAAGGTTTTTAAATTTTCGATGTACAGTTTGGGAGTTATACGGGCCAAACGCGTTTTCTGCTACAGCGCCACCTAGTGGTGGAAGTGGGTCAGTTGTGTGAACCGCGTAGCGCATCCTCGGGCTTGGACCCCTAAATATGAATATAATATATGTTTAAATATAATATATGTTTATTAAAAGGTCTCTACAGATATTACTACATTAGTAGCACCATGTGTAAAAGAAGGAATATTATGTGACAGTTGCAGAGATCGGCTCCAATAGCATTCTAATCAGTAACCTGAAATACCCCCCCACACCAACCCAGATGAGTTATCTGCCCCCCCTACAGTCTCTGGAGCTTATAGCTTTTAAAGGCTGTATCCTAGTGATGGTTCAGTGTTCTCTTCTTCAAAGATAGACTAATAAGATAATGACGAGTCCGGCTGGTTTTTAGGATCTATAACTGGGTCCATGTGCAGTAATGTCCCTGCAGCTGATGTAGTTCCTCAGGTGTTGTGGCCGTAGAGTCGGTGTTAGGTTCAAGGACCAGATTAAAGTCTCCTCCAATCAGAATGACTCCTTTCCCTTGTGTCATCATTACTTCCATCAGTGGAGACACCACTCGGTTTTATTCCAACCCAGTTGTCATGATGCTTTCCTTTACTAGTCCTAGTTCACTGAGGAGGTTCTGAGCTGCCAGGAGGTGTGTACCACACACACACACACACACATACATCCTTGATCACGCTGCTTCATACCCTTGTTTACCTTCTGGTTTCTCCTCAGGACTCCAGGCTGAAGGAGGACTCACCTCAACAGGTACACACAGACAGAAAAGAACCAGATCCAGCATTTACAGTTTGAGCTGTTTTAATTAAACTAGCTCATGCTGATGACTCTCTGGTTTCTCTTCAGGGTCTCTCAGGTTGGTGGGGGGGGCCGGTCGCTGTGCAGGGACACTGGAGGTGAAACATGAAGGAGAATGGAGACCAGTGGGTTACTATGGCTGGATTCTGAAGACATCAGTTGCCGCCTGTGGAGAGTTAGACTGTGGCTCTGCTGTTTCTGTAGGAGAGAGAAAAGAGTCCTCAGACAGATCTGTGTGGAGGATCAGGTCTGGCTGTGTTGAGTCTGGATCTGCTCTGAGGGAGTGTGCAGAATCATATTCCTCTTCCTCCTTCCTTGATCTCACCTGCTCAGGTAAGCCCGTCCCCGTGGTGGGAGAACTTACAGCTGTAATATTGTAACGTTAAATAAAGTCAGCAAACAGCAGTAAAACCCAGATCAGAGCTAGACCCTGACCTCATGGCGGTGGTAGTTCCCCGTTAGCTGGTCTATGTTCTTGACGTTCCACTTCCAGGATTGCTCCGGCGCTGCAGGACCTTCAGCCGGAGGCATGCATCTTCTGTTTCCTTCCTCTTTCTTTCTGTTGGGATTTAAACTACAGTGGATTTCTGAGGACTATGGGGACCTGGTCCTCAGGTCTCTGCAGGGTAAATACAGACAGATGCTAGACTATTTGTCCAATCTGATGACTATGGTGACCTGGTCCTCAGGTCTGTGGAGGGTAAATCCAGACAGCTAGACTATCTGTCCAATCTGAGTTTTCTGTTGACGACTATTTTGAAGCAGCTTGTATTTACCTTCACAAACGTTGTGTTATTGCTGCTGACAGACTCAGATTAATATTCTACGGGTCTGATATCATTATGGAAAAGATTTCTATTAAAGAGTATCCTTTTTAAACATATAAACATCCTGAAACGGAGTTTGCTAAACCCACCAAACTCCATGTAAATAAACAGGAATTTTAATCCTGTGAAACACGTTTTATTCTAATTTGACAGAAACAAGATAAAACTATAAAAAGCGGTTTTGGGCAGTTTTCCACTCATCCAACCATCATCGCAACTCTAGATTTGGTTGAAATAAACACAAAGTAAACAGATTTACATATAAAATAGTCCGTCTCTAAACACGCTAAAA
>NW_023267931.1:0-1551 GCF_013103735.1 Etheostoma cragini
ACAAGATGCCAGACACGACAACAAGTCACCATAACACGACAACAAGTCACCACAACACGACAACAAGATGCCAGACACCTCAACAAGTCACCACAACACGACAACAAGTCACCACAACACAACAGCAATTCACCTCAACAAGTCACCACAACACGACAACAAGTCACCACAACACGACGATTTCCTTCCTTCCGCTGAGTGTTTATAACAACATGGGCCTCTTCTGCGTCTCTTTATGGGGAAAATGTCTTTATTTATGTAAAGGAAGTTATTTATTTCTTTAGTAGACATGCGTCCGGTTTTCTGTCCATGTTCAGACCCCCCTAATGGTTAATTTTTACCTCTTTTGTCTTTTTCAACAATTGTTCCAACATTTGTCTTGTTTCTTTCGGGAGTTTTGCTGACTTTTATCTTAGTTTTTGTTAAAGAATCGTGCCTTTTTTTTAAAGTTTTCTTGTTCTAGGTTTTTTATTTTTTCTGACATTTGTCTCCTAATGGACCTTTTGTGTCTTTTCTGGACAATGTTGTTGCTTGTTTTAAATCCATGCAGACATTTCCCTGGACCTCCCGAGACAGCTGGAGATCCAAACATGACAGCAGCTCAGGTAGGATGCTAACTACATGTCGTTGCTATGTCGTTGCTATGTAACCGTGACGTGCAACAACAATAAAGATGAATCTAATTGGCAGAACATCAATAACAACATTATTGTGGATCACACTGATTGGAAGAGTGAGAACCGGTAGAAGACGAAGACCTCCTCCTACCTGTGGATGGCCGCTCCGCAGACGGAGGAGACGGAGGCGTAGACCCCCGTCCCGAACACCGAGACGCTGGTCTGCGTGCAGTCCGGGGGACACAGGACCACCACGCCGTCCTGCACCAGGTCGGCTCCGCGGGTCCCACAGGCCACCGGGTACGGCACTATGGGCAACACAAGAGACAAGGATGGAGGTTCGGTTCCAACATCGGGACCAGGGGCGACTGTGGGATCAGATCTTACTGTCTGTCTGTCTCGGTCTTTCTGTCGTTTTTTTGTCTCGTTCATTCTGTCTTTCCTTCTCTGTTGTTCTTTCTGTCTCTGTCTTTCCGTCTTTCTGTCTATCTGTCTCGTTCTTTCTGTCTTTCTTTCTTTCTGTCTCTGTCTTTCTGTTGTTCCTTCTGTTTCTTTCTGTCTCTTTCTGTCGTTCTGTCTCGGTCTTTCTTTCTGTTTTTTGTCTTTCCTTCTATCTTTCTTTCTGTCTTTAAATCTATCTATCTGTCTCTGTCTTTCTAGCGTTCTGTTTCGGTCTTCCTGTCGTTCTTTTCTTCTTTCTTTCTTTCTCTGTCCTTTCTTCCTTCTGTCTTCCTAATTCATTCAGAGAAACACATCTGCTCTTTGAAGACGACTCCGGAGACGAGGAGCTTTTCATCTTCAGGAGAAACACGCTTTGAATTTCACGTTTTCATGATTCAGACTCAAAATAAACACGAGAACGTTGTGAGGGTCACGGCGTACAGGAAGGTGTCCCGTTACCCCGGCCTCCAGAGACACGGAGACGCAGAGACAC
>NW_023267932.1:0-1031 GCF_013103735.1 Etheostoma cragini
GCAGCCCAAACCAGAGATTCTCTACTCCTGCCCCAACCCCCTGCCCATCTTCAGGGGAGCATGCAGTTCTCACCCAGCAAACAGCCCTGCTCGTACTGGCGCAGAGAGTTTAAAATTTCTGGTCAGATAGGTGAACCGGGCCAGAAAGATAAACTGACTTTTTCCAGCCTTGCTCATCAGATTGAGAATGGACTTCACAGAGGCTATCCTGAGGCAGAAATACTAGACGCTGTAATCAGGGCTATTTCTCCAGGCTCACAGCTACGTAGCTACTTGGAAGGTAAACCCCAGCTAACTCTTCCCACACTTAGATGCATTTTACGTTCCCACTTCCAAGAGAAGAGTGCAACAGAGCTTTACAAGCAGCTAGCTTCAGAAGCAAGAACCCATCTTTCAGTCACCACCTTATGCCTATGACCCACCTCCAGTTAGGAGCCCCGATAGGGACCCCCAGCCACCTGTTTCCCAGCAGCAGTATCGCAGCAACTACAGTCAGCCCCAAGCACCTGGCCCTGCGCAGTATCAATATGCACCTAACCTGTATACCAACCGCACCGCTCAACCCCCAAGAAGGTGTTTTGCCTGCCAGCAGGCCAGAACAGATGGACGCTGCACACACTGCTTCCGATGTTGGAGTGGAGAACATTTTCAAGCTGGATGTAAAATCCGAGGAGTCAGACCATCAAGAGAGGCCCCTTTAAACGGGAGAGGGTTACCGCTGAGGGACGAGTGTTAACCGTAGCTACTAAAAAGTCCCAGGAATGTGCAAATTGTGCCAGAGAACATTCATTTGAGAACTTGAAACAATGTTCATCATGTAAAGAGATACTGTACTGTTCCAAAGTGTGTCAAAAACAACATTGGTGTAGACATAAGGAAAAATGCACCTGCCTGAAAACTGACTCTAGCAGTGAAAAGCTTTCCTGCAAAGAGGAAAATGTCCACTCTTTACCGCCCCTATCTCAAGTCTGCCCCCCACATAAGGTCACCTCACTAGTCGGCAGACAGTGCCTTGTTGAGTGTCACTTGAA
>NW_023267933.1:0-1773 GCF_013103735.1 Etheostoma cragini
ATATATATATATATATTGATATAACAGTGACAGAGTCTAAAAGACCCCTTTCCAAAAAGTTTCTATGTCATAAATTTGGGTTTCTTTCAAAACAAATTGTCCCAAAAAGTACCGTGGCTGGTTCCCAACGATGCTCCTCACACGTTACATTAATAATCAGGTCACTACTCTCACTGGATTTGGTTTTTTTGGCAATTGTATAACATTTAGAAAAAAATTGTTGGTAAAAGAACTTTAAGAAAAGTGTAAAATGTTAAATAAAGTGATTAAAGTGTGAAAAGAAAGTGACAAAAATGTCAAAAAAAAAATGCTTTAAAGTTTTTGGGAAAAAAGCAAAAATTTCAAAAGACTAAGGAAAAGCTGAGAAATGCTGAAAAATTGATAAAAATTGATTAAAGTGACAAATGTAAAAGAAATGCCTTAAAAATGGGGGGAAAACAAAAATATCCAAAGGCTCCAAAAAAGTAAAAAAAATGCAAAAAAAAAAAAATGCTTTAAAATTTTGTGAAAAAGCAAAAAAATTCAGAGTCTCAGGAAAAGTTGACAAACGTTGAAAGATTTGACAAAAATGTTTTAAAGTGACAAATGTAAAAAAAAAAATGCTTTTAAAAAATTAAAGAAAAAAGAATTACCTAAGGCTCCAAAAAAGGCGACAAATGTCAAAAAATTGACACTTGTCAAAAGAAATGCTTTTAAAAATTTGGGGGAAAAGAAAAAAAATTCTAAAGGCTCAGAAAAGTTGAAAAATTTCTAAAAAATTGACAAAAATGTCAAAACAAGTGAAAAATGTAAAAAGAAAAAAATGCTTTAAAATTTCGGGAACAATTTTTTTTTTTCAAAAGGTTTGGGAAAAGTTGACAAACGTTGAAAGATTTGACAAAAATCTCAAGATAAAGTGACGAATGTAAAAAAAAAAGATTTTAAAAATTTTGGGAGAAAAAACAAAAATTTCCAAAGGCTCTGAAAAAGTCGACAAATGTCGGAAAAGTGACAAAATAATTGGAGGAAATACACAAAAGGGTAAAAAAAAAGACGACCAGAACGTTGATAAAAGGTTTTTCATTTAAAATTTTGACTCAGAAAAACGACGGTCACGTAAAAACGTCAAAGTGACGTCTCACGGTGCATTCAGGCGTAAGTTACAGGGCGCGCTTTGAGCGGGAAAAAGAAACGCCGAAGCCCCCCGACGGGACCCGGCGTCCATGTTTAACGCGCCGTGAGAGCGAGAGACACGTTCCTCTCTTCGTCTCCATGCTCCGACATAATTAAGATTAATTAAGATTAATTAAGATTAATTAAGATTAATTGGTCCTTTATTAGTCCCACAAGGGGACATTGCACTGTCACCCTCTGGGCTCTGTGGTGGAGCGGTCGCCTGCCAATCGGAGGGTTGGCGGTTCGAATCCCCGGCCCTGCAGTCCCGTGTCCAAGTCCGAGTTTCCCACAATGCATCGGTGTGTGTATCTGAGGAGTAGATGTGTGTGAATGCGTGTGAAGGCGAGTGGTTCCTGTACTGGGTTGAACCTCTTTGAGGAGTCGTTGAGACTAGACGAGATTTATAATTATTATTATATTATATATTATTATATATTATATTATATAAGAACAGTATCAGTTATATTTACAGTTCACCGTCACAGAAAATCAGCTTTTCTTCTGGATTTTTGTTTTGTTTTGAGATATTCTGCTACTTTAATATCTCTGTTCAGGTCTCTCTCTCTCTCTCTCCCCCTCTCCCTCTCTCCCTCTCTCCCTCTCCCTCTCTCTCTCTCT
>NW_023267934.1:0-2564 GCF_013103735.1 Etheostoma cragini
GGGGGGGGGGAGCAGCTCCAGCAAGGGACCCCAAACTTCCCTTCTCCATCAACCAGCTCCCACTGGTTTAAAGATACAAGGAACAGAGATATAAAGGAGATGTGAGCTACTTCAGACGTTTTTTGAAGTTTTCTCGACTTTTCTTAACGTTTTTGTTGTTTCTGTGTTAGCATTCATTCAAAGATTTTTCCGTGTTTTTTGCTGCGTCTTACACTTTTTTGCGACCGTTTTTTTCAAGCTGTTGACAACACACTTTTTGAAGTTTTTTTCGTTTTGAGCGTTTTGTTGTTGTTGCTGTGTTAGCATTCATTCACCAAATTTTCCAACACTTTTTTTGTTTTTTACCACGTTTTAATTTTTTTTTGGACCATTTTTCCCGACATTTTGGAGATGCATTTCTTTTGATGCTTTTTAATTTTTTTCTTGCTGTCGTTACAATCTTCGTCCTCTTATCGGGTGTCGGGTCGGGGGGGCAGCAGCTCCAGCAGGGGACCCCAAACTTCCCTTCCCCGAGCCACACCCACCATCTCCGACTGGTTTGAAAACAAAAGGAAACAGAGTTTTTCAAACTTTTATTTGGAGCCTGAACCTCACTGTCTCTGCGTCGTGTGCTTACCTGAACTTAACCGTAATGTCTGCCGACGCAACCGGCTGCTCCCGGTGCTTGGTACCCAGCTCCCAGTCACCGTCATCGGGTACCTGAACCACCGACCACCGACCACCGACCACCGCCGGTACGACGGAGCTCTGTAGCCGGAGGATACGATGCGGATTCAGTCCTTCCAGAAGAGAAGAAAAGACACAGTTTTTTTGTGATGGTTGCAAAAATTCTTGAATTAGCGACACGTTTTCTTAAAAAATGCGATGGAATATGCAGGATATTAATGGATATTGTTCGAACTTGCAAAAACTGGAGGAGGAGGAAGAGGAGGAAGACATAAGATATTTGTGACTCAGTGTTTTGAGAGGGAATCTGCGATTTATGCTGCGAAAGTATTTGTTACAATTTGTACTATATCGTACCAACGCGTTTCTCTTGTTTTCCAGGAAACAAGACGATGGAGGGAGTGGTGACCGGCGTTAACACAGGTAAACTATGACTCATCAGAAACAGGAAGTTACACAGGTAAACTATGACTCATCAGAAACAGGAAGGTATACAGGTAAACTATGACTCATCAGAAACAGGAAGTTACACAGGTAAACTATAACTCATCACAAACAGGAAGTTACACTGCTAAACTATGACTCAACAGAAACAGGAAGATACACAGGTAAACTAGGACTCATCAGAAACAGGAAGTTACACAGGTAAACTATGACTCATCAGAAACAGGAAGTTACACTGGTAAACTATGACTCATCAGAAACAGGAAGTTACACAGGTAAACTATGACTCATCAGAAACAGGAAGTTACACAGGTAAACTATGACTCATCAACAACAGGAAGTTACACTGGTAAACTATGACTCATCAACAACAGGAAGTTACACAGGTAAACCATGACTCATCAACAACAGGAAGTTACACAGGTAAACTATGACTCATCAGCAACAGGAAGTTACACAGGTAAACTATGACTCATCAGAAACAGGAAGATGCACAGGTAAAATATGACTCATCAGAAACAGAAAGATACAAAGGTAAACTATGACTCAACAGAAACAGGAAGTTACACAGGTAAACTGTGACTCATCAGCAACAGGAAGTTACACAGGTAAACTATGACTCAACAGAAACAGGAAGTTACACAGGTAAACTGTGACTCATCAGAAACAGGAAGTTACACAGGTAAACTATGACTCATCAGAAACAGGAATATGCACAGGTAAAATATGACTCATCAGAAACAGAAAGATACACAGGTAAACTATGACTCATCAACAACAGGAAGTTACACAGGTAAACTATGACTCATCAGAAACAGGAATATGCACAGGTAAAATATGACTCATGAGAAACAGAAAGATACACAGGTAAACTATGACTCATCAGCAACAGGAAGTTACACAGGTAAACTATGACTCATCAGAAACAGGAAGTTACACAGGTAAACTATGACTGAACAGAAACAGGAAGTTACACAGGTAAACTGTGACTCATCAGAAACAGGAAGTTACACAGGTAAACTATGACTCATCAGAAACAGGAATATGCACAGGTAAAATATGACTCATCAGAAACAGAAAGATACAGGTAAACTATGACTCATCAGCAACAGGAAGTTACACAGGTAAACTATGACTCATCAGAAACAGGTTTATGGTCTATGTTTCATGTTCTCCTTCTAACATACTATACTATGACTTTTTCTAATTTTTGACATACTATACTATAACTTTTTATGACTTTTCGACATGCTATACTATGACTTTTTATGACTTTTGACATACTCTGACTTTTTTAAACTTTTCGACATACTATACCCTGACTACTTTTTAACTTTTTGACTTACTATACTATGACATTTTATGACTTTTGGACCTACTGTACTATGATTTTTGAGGTTTTTTGACATAGTATACTATGACTTTTTTAACTTATCAACATACTATATACTATG
>NW_023267935.1:0-317 GCF_013103735.1 Etheostoma cragini
GTGTATCTGTGTGTGTGTGTGTAAATATGTATCTGTGTGTGTGTGTATGTGTAAGTATGTATCTGTGTGTGTGTGTGTGTGTGTGTGTTAACATCCATTAAAGTGTGTGTGGTGTTTGTCGAGGCTTTTAGAAATAAATCATATGAATATTTAACTCTTTTCTCTCTTTTCACCTCTGATGTTCACGCTCTGCTTTCACTCGTCTGTATTTTTATCTTCTCATTCACTTTATTCATTTATCTGTCTGTGTGTCTGTGTGTCTGTGTGTGTGTGTCTGTGTGTGTGTCTGTCTGTGTGTGTGTGTCTGTGTGTGTGTG
>NW_023267935.1:459-1344 GCF_013103735.1 Etheostoma cragini
GTGTGTGTGTGTGTGTGTGTGTGTGTCTGTGTGTGTGTGTGTGTGTGTGTGTGTGTGTGTGTCTGTGTGTATGTCGGCCATTTTCCTTCGCGAGTTCCTGAATATTTTTCTTGTATTTTTTTAATCTAAATCAGCCGTTAGCTTTTGTTTGTAAATTAAATCCAGAAAGTCTCTCGTCTCCTCGTCTGTCCCCGTCCATCTGTCTTTGTCCCTAACCCCCGCCCTCCATGTGTGAGGCAGAGAGGACATTCTGGGGGACATGAACTACAACTTCTTCTTCTAGGTTTAATGGCGCGTTGCAACCATAAAACAACCTCAAACTTCATCAGCAGATTTTCATCTTTATCTATGAACCTGAAACATGAAAAACGTTCTTTTATTGACGTTTTATTGTTTAAAAAAAATATTTTATCTGTTTTTCCCAAAGTTTTTGATGTTTTGTTTTCTGATATAAAGAAAACTTGGAAACAACAAAATCTGACTTCAGGACAAAATAATGGCCAGAAGGTTTGATGGAGAACATCACCACAGCGAGGATGAGGGTGGAGAACATCACCACAGCGAGGACGAGGGTGGAGAACATCACCACAGCGAGGACGAGGGTGGAGAACATCACCACAGCAAGGATGAGGGTGGAGAACATCACCACAGCGAGGATGGTGGAGAATATCACCACAGCAAGGACGAGGGTGGAGAACATCACCACAGTGAGGATGAAGGTGGAGAACATCACCCCAGTGAGGATGATGGTGGAGAACATCACCCCAGTGAGGATGGAGGAGAACATCACCCCAGTGAGGACGAGGGTGGAGAACATCACTTCAGCAAGGACGAGGGTGGAGAACATCACCACAGTGAGGATGAGGGTGGAGAACATCATCACAG
>NW_023267936.1:0-1404 GCF_013103735.1 Etheostoma cragini
CCTGACGGTCTGTTCACGGAGGTGGGAACGGTTTTCCGGACACAGATGCGGGTACGTATGCTGGCATCTAACCCTAAAGGTGTCCTCAGGGTGTCCTCATGTCCTCATGTTGTCTTCATGTTGTCCTCATGTTGTCTTCATGTTGTCCTCATGTTCTCCTCATGTTGTCTTCATGTTGTCTTCATGTTGACCTCATGTTGTCTTCATGTTGTCCTCATGTTGTCCTCTTGTTGCCCTCATGTTGTCTTCATGATGTCCTAATGTTGTCTTCATGTTGTCTTCATGTTGTCTTCATGTTGACCCCATGTTGTCTTCATGTTGTCCTCATGTTGTCTTCATGTTGTCCTCATGTTGACCTCATGTTGTCTTCATGTTGTCCTCATGTTATCTTCATGTTGTCTTCATGTTGTCCTCATGTTATCTTCATGTTGTCTTCATGTTCTCCTCATGTTGTCTTCATGTTATCTGTATGTTGTCCTATGTCAATGTTCTTATTAAGTCCCCAAAATAACACGATTGATTCCATTCCACACATTGTGTGTGTGTGTCTCTGTTTGTCTATGTGTGTGTGTGTGTGTGTCTGTGTGTGTGTGTGTGTGTGTGTGTGTGTTTGTGTGTGTAGGTTGATGTATCAGGTGCAGATTCTGATGCCTCCATGACGGCCTTCTGCCTCATCGCCATGCAGGAGTCTCGCTCCCGATGCGCTGCCTCTGTTAATGTGAGTACTACTGTTAATGTGAGTACTTCTCTTAATGTGAGTACTTCTCTTAATGTGAGTACTTCTGTTAATGTGAGTACTTCTCTTAATGTGAGTACTTCTCTTAATGTGAGTACTTCTGTGATGGTTGACGTATCAAAGCGAGGCTGTAGATCTCTCTCTGCCTTTGAGTCTCAGTTGTAAGCAAAGTTTAAAAGGTTAAAAGGTTTAGATTTAGAACCTGATCCGACCCACGTGACGGCCTTTCTGTTCCTCCGGTCCAGAGTCTGCCGGCCAGTGTAGACAAAGCAGTGTCCTATCTGGAGAGGCGCCTGCCCCGCCTCACCAACCCGTATGCTGTTGCCATAACATCTTACGCCCTGGCCAATGAAAACAGACTGAACAAGGACGTCCTCTACAAGTTTGCTTCCCAAGGTGAAGCACCGTAGAAGTCTAGACACCCTAGAAATGTAGACGCACCCTAGATATGAAGACACACCCTAGAAATGTAGACGCACCCTACAAATGTAGACGCACCGTAGAAATGTAGACACACCTTAGAAATGTAGACACAACTTAGAAATGTAGACGCACCCTAGAAGTCTAGACGCTCCCTAGAAATGTAGACGCACCCTAGAAATGTAGACGCACCCTAGAAATGTAGACACACCCTAGAAATGTAGACGCACCCTAGAAATGTAGACACA
>NW_023267937.1:0-1026 GCF_013103735.1 Etheostoma cragini
TTATTGCAGATAAAATATTAACATATAGTATAGTATGTCGAAAAATTCATAAAAAGTCATAGTATAGTATGTCGAAAAATTAAGAAAAATTAAGAAAAAATCATAAAAAGTCATAGTATAGTATGTCAAAAAATCATAAAAAGTCATAGTATAGTATGTCAAAAAGTTATAAAAAGTCATAGTATAATATGTTTAAAAGTCATAAAAAGTCATAGTATAGTATGTCAAAATATTCATAAAAAGTCATAGTATAGTATGTCAAAAAATCATAAAAAGTCATAGTATAGTATGTCAAAAATTCATAAAAAGTCATAGTATAGTATGTCAAAATATTCATAAAAAGTCATAGTATAGTATGTCAAAAAATCATAATAAGTCATAAAAAGTCATAGTATAGTATGTCGAAAAATTAAGAAAAATTAAGAAAAAGTCATAAAAAGTCATAGAATAGTATGTCGAAAAATTTATAAAAAGTCATAAAAAGTCATAGTACAGTATGTAAATAGTTAATAGTTTCAGTATAAAACAGGCTTTCTACAGTTCGATGATGGATGTGATGTGAAAAGTACACACAATGAACAAAATACTACAAAAAACACAAAAGTCAAGATGCTGTTCATAGTTTTTATTAAACAGAGTAACTGATCTGAATGAAATCAACAAACTCTAAATGATTATAAACGCATAAATAGATCAGAACAACATGATCTGGTGAATCATTCATATAGAAACGTGATTATTCCTGATTCAGAGTAAAAAGTTCTGCTGCTTCGTGATGCGTTCAAGACCAGAAAGAAACACAGGACAGATATCCAGAAACCTGGACTCTAGGCCTCACACATGCTTGGCTCTGATTGGCTAACAGCCGGCCAATAGAAACGGTTTGCTGTGGCAGGGCAGGTCTCCAACATTAAGACACAGATACATGGTGAGAATACAAAATATTACATTATATTGCATACTTTTAATTAAAATCCTTCACACTGGTACTTATTATTATGACCATGGACTTAGGGGGGGGGGGGG
>NW_023267938.1:0-1518 GCF_013103735.1 Etheostoma cragini
CCGATCATGTGATTAATCCCGAGTTAACTAGGCCCGATCATGTGATTAATCCCGAGTTAACTAGGCCTGATCATGTGATTAATCCCGAGTTAACTAGGCCCGATCATGTGATTAATCCCATGAATCAGTGACTCCGTCGGCCTCTCTGAGGAGCTCCTGCTGAGCGACGCTCTGAGAGCTGCAGAGGGAAACTTTCTCTTGGCTGCAGATGAACATGAACTCGGATTACAGCCGAATACCTTCGGCCAATGTTTTCCCTCTCTGCTAAATCACTGTCGGCAACCAGCAGATCTCAGATAAGACCCCGGGACCAGGTCCAACTACACTGTTCGGGGGGAATTTGAGTCCCCGGCCCTCTGATCTCCTCCACAGGCCGGTCTTTGAGTCCAGGCTGCATGGGAACCATTACAGGCGTAATTTACCCTCTTCGTTGGCTGGAATAATCCATTTCACGGCTTGTGTTTTAAGTGGAGAGTTAAGTGGCTCTTGGCTTTCTGGCTGTTTGTTGAGCAGGTCTGGGGTCAGCGCCCGGCTGCGGGTGGTCCTTTCCTCCATGGGTTCTGACCCCGGACCCTTTGAAGCCTCGCTTCCTCCCACAGACCAGCGCTTCTCTGCGTCCGGTGTGCAGAGAGACGCCGCTCACACGTCTTCTCTGCCCTCCGCCGCTCGTGTCATGTCAAGTTGAAGTTAAAACAACATTTGCCTTCGCTGAGGAACAGAATCTGCTGATGCTAAAGGAAAAATGTCTGCTCTTCTTTTTCTTATAATAAACATCAAAAAGGAGAAATGAAAACTCACATAGACTGGGGTATTAACAAAAATCATGAAAATCTAAAGAATAAAAAGTTGGGACTGTTGTCTTCAACCCTGTTGTCTTCCTTCCTGTCTTCCGAAAAACACATTGAATGAACAACAAAAGGTGGAAGTGATAAAAATGTTGAAATAAGCAACAAACATGTTCATAATCAAAAGAAACAAGATTTACACACAAATACGCAACAAAAGTTGTTGTAAATGTGGAAAAATTAACAAAAATGTACAAAAAAGGGACACATATGTCTCTCTACTGTTGTCTCTCTACTGTTGTCTCTCTACTGATGTCTCTCTACAGTTGTCTCTCTACTGTTGTCTCTCTACTGATGTCTCTCTACTGTTGTCTCTCTACTGATGTCTCTCTACTGTTGTCTCTCTACTGATGTCTCTCTAGTGATGTCTCTCTACAGTCCAGAAAGACATAAAGCGTCCCACGGGTTTGTCTCCCTGATGATTCACATCAGACGCCTCCTGACCTCTTACAGTCTCTCCCTAAAAACACAGATCGGCTTCTGAGAAGTGAAGGTGACACATCCAGACTGGATGTACAAACACATACAACACAACATACAAACACACACACACACATAAAACACAGATACAAACACACACAGATATACACACACACACACACACACACACACAGATACACACACACACACACACACAGATACAAACACACACAGATTCTGAGAAGTGAAGGTG
>NW_023267940.1:0-2176 GCF_013103735.1 Etheostoma cragini
GGTCCCTAATCCTGTACCTATAGTCTCTTTTATATAGACCTTAGTGGTCCCTAATACTGTATCTGAAGTCTCTTTCCCAAAATTTAGCCTTGGTGCTGAATTTCAGCCACTAGTGCAGTCCCACTATAAGCTTTCCTTAGTATGTGCCATTTCTGAGTATGTTGCTATTGAGGAGGAATGGGCGGGGGGGGGTCAACCAACGTCTCTCTCTCATTCTCTGGATGGGCAAAAGCAAAAAAAGTTGAGGTCAAAAGGGGGAAAATTCCAGATAAGACCAGCTTTTATTTTTTCAAAGGCAGAGCGGGATACCCAGGGCTCGGTTTACACATATCGCCATTTCTAGCCCCTGGGGGGCCATAGGCAGGCTGGGGGAAAGCATACTAATGTTAAAAATCCTCAAAAAGTCCTAATACCATGGCACCGTTTAAAGATTATTTTTGGGTATTTAAGCCTTATTCAACAGGACAGCTAAAGACATGAAAGGGGTTAGAGAGGAGGGGAATGACTGCAGCAAAGGGCTGGGGTCGGAGTCAAACCAGGGCCCGCTGCATTGAGGGGTAAATCTCAATAAAAGGAGCCCGCTCTTCCAACTGAGCTATCTGGGTGCCCTGAACACTTATGTTTTAGTTCTTTTAGGGTTGTCGTTAACATTTCTGAGGGGGAAAAATCTACCTCTTCTAAATATTGGCTGGGATGTGACCCCCCCCCCCCCCCCCCCCCCCCCCCCCCCCCCATGCACACCTACACCTCTGCTGTGTCCATCATCATCAGTCGTATCACATCGAGAAGTCATTTGAATTGTACATGCCACACATCCTGCACTTTACTAGAATGTGTCCAAAAATAGATAGAAGCTTTCAATCAGGAGGAGCGAGCCGTGCAGAGACGATGAGGTGAAACTCCTCCTCGTTCTTACTCCTCGTGCCGTCGTCTTAATTAGCTTTTCAGACCTGCCACGACATATACAATGTGCATATTTTGTTAGATATCTGCATCCGAGGGTGCACGCTCCCCATTAAGCTAACGTGTGTGTTGTGTTGTCACCGCGGGTCAGGGTTGGTTTGTCTCACTGCTGCATGTACCAGTTGATGGATGAGCCTTCAAGCCTGGGCTACCTTGTGAAACCCCCCCAGTCGCAGCCCAGAATGCTCTGGTCAAGAATGAGTGCTTTCTCCAGTCTATTCCGGGCGTCTTTCAGCGGCGCTCTCAGACCTGTCCTAAAATTTGTGGAGTACATTTGTCACGCCGGGGCAGAGAGCTGACACTTTAGGTATAAAACCGCAATTTGTTTTCTGGCTCTATTGACAACTTCTATTTTGGTGTCGTGTCCCTTGGCTCATTGCATTTGGACAGGTGGAAAGAAGTTAAAGGTTACATTGAGACACTGCCTGTTATCTGTAATACACAAACATTTTATAAAGCCTTTTATTTTTTTATTTTTTTTGCATTTTATGCAAATGTAAATTTGCATTAAAAAAAAGACATGAAGCCAGAAGTCTGTAGAATATCAGTCTTGTTTTAAGAAAGACATGTTTTATTAGTAATGGATTATAGTATTGGTGGAGCTCGCTGCTACTATGGAAATGTTCACCGTACCCTAGAACGCCGTGTTTTTCAAAGTTTTCTTTCGCGCCGAATCAAATATTTTGATGTTTTCATCCCGTAGCTGGTTGGCTTGGTTCCAAGCTTAAAACATTTTACATAAGCCATTTTAGGAAACTTATTGAGATTTTGAATGGGGGAAATCACATGAGGAACCAGAGCCGTTCAAAAATTGGGCGGTCACTGTTGAGCTTTATTATAGCAACTAATGTCCAGGTTCATCAAATGCCCAAAAGAGACTAATGCTTATAAAGTATTGTACTATTCCTTAAAAACTGTATACTTAGCCAAGTTGACTGCAAGCCAAGCTGGAAGATTAAATGGACTGTAGCAAAGCCAAGTCACGGAAAGCTTCAAACAGACGTCGTCAAGGCAATCCATGTCTGTCTGAGCTGTTTGCTGAGTTCCAGTGGGAGACAAACATTGTTATTTTGTTTTTCCTAACCTTTAAGGGGCGGACACCAGTGTCTATGGAGCCTGATATTCTATCAGGCTTCACACATTAAGCTCAGGAGCCACACAAGCTGTGTGTGTGTGTGTGTGTGTGTGTGTGTGTGTGTGTGTGTGTGTGTGT
>NW_023267942.1:0-1848 GCF_013103735.1 Etheostoma cragini
GTGTTGCTCCTAACTTCTCTGGTTTCTCCATTTGGGTTTGTGCTCTAAATGTAATTTTATACAAAGAAATGTGTTTTTTGTTTTTTTAATATACTATATAAATTGTTTTTAACTTGTTAAATGTAATTTGTTTCCATGGAGACACTTATTAATCCCCTTGAGAGTTTTTCGGCAATCGTCCATCACATCTTTGTTGTGAAACATATAAAACTGTCTTAATGCTTTTGTTGTGAAAATAAAATAAATCAAATCTAATCAGTTGAACCAGAATAATCCAGACTCTGACGGTTCTGGAGGTGGTCTGGCTGAGATTATCTTCCAGGGCTTTGTCTCATAAATCCACTGAAGAATATTTCTGAAGTTCTTCTCTTGCTGTTCGCTGTTCAGACCCCGATCTCTTAGTTTAAGATGTCTGGTCCTGTGCTGTCCTTAGGTCCAGTCCATCAGAGGTCCCCCGAAGAATAACCCCCATTTCTTTCTGTCTCTCTTTTATTCTTTTTGTGGCTGAGTTTTCTGGCCAATCCTCTTCTCTTGCTCGCCCCTCTCTCTCTCTCTCCTCTCTTCCCCTCTTGCTCAGTTAATAATGAACCTGTTGTTCTGCTTCTTCTTCTTCTTCTTCTTCTTCGTCTGGGTCTGCCAGAGTCCTGCAGGTTGGACTCTGTGGAGGTCTGCAGGGTCCTGCAGGTTGGACTCTGTGGAGGTCTGCAGGGTCCTGCAGGTTGGACTCTGTGGAGGTCTGCAGGGTCCTGTAGCTTGGACTCTGGAGGTCTACCAGGGTCCTGCAGGTTGGACTCTGGAGGTCTACCAGGGTAGGAGGTAAGATACACTCTCATTATAATGGGGGGGGGGGGGGTTAGGGGGTAAGGTGCTATTTAGTCAAATAAAGTAACCATCTCATCAATGTCCACGTTTAAAAAAGAGGTCTCCAGGGACAGAAATGGAGAGGTGGGGGGGGCCGTGGAGGGATTAATTACACGCCGCTGACGCATGGGGACGCATCACTTTGCTTTGAGGGCACGGCAAAGAAATAGAAAACAAGACCGGCATGTGGTCAGAAATACCTGCGTCAGAAATGTCCTTTATGGACAGATTTAGGCCATGGGACAGGACCAGGTCCAAGAAATGTCCCATGTTATGGGTCGGGCGGTTCACGGACTGAGTGAGGTTAAAAGAATCTAAAATGTTTAAAAAGTCATCGACCAAAGTCTTAGAAACACAACAAACATAAATATTAAAATCACCAACAATTAAAATATTATCATAATTAAGAGCAAAACCCGCCACAAAGACCGAAAAGTCCTTCATAAAATCCTTGTTGAATTTAGGAGGGCGGTAAATGAGCGCACATGCCACTGTTAAGTTGGAGTTTAATCGAAGAGTTGCAGTTCAAAGCTCTCGTATTGTTCACATGGGATGTTTCTACAGTTAAGACTGGTTCTAAAGACCGTCGCTGGTCCTCCGCCCGTCCCGGTGGTCCGAGGAGAGCTGAAGAAAGAGCCGGAGGAAGAAGCTCTGAGAAGGGAAACGCTCGCTGGGTTGAACCCACGTCTCTGAAAGAAGCAGGCGGTCAAGCTCCCGGGACAAAAAGAAGTCATTTGACATAAAAGTCTTGTTAGCCAAAGATCTAGCGTTGATCAGAGCCGACTGGAGAATCCTCCGTGCACGAAGATCCGGCTCGAGCCGGTGACCGGAGATTCGTTGGATCCTCGCCGCTCGAGGACGCCGGAGAACCAACTCCTCCGCCGGTGCGCCCAGCTGGTCTACAGCGATGGGGGGCTCCGGGTCGGACCGGGAGAAGCCACCGCTTCCTGGAGTCCGGAGGAGAAAGGACAGCTGGTGAGGGACAAC
>NW_023267943.1:0-1151 GCF_013103735.1 Etheostoma cragini
TAAAAGGTCCTGAACAGCCTGAACGTTGTTAGAAGGAACTACATTAAAGATGGCGGTTTTGTAGTTTTTCCCATCATGTCAGCGCTGAATCTGAATCTGTTCATTCATAAAAAAGACAAGAAGCAAACTGCAACCGACTGTCCTCGCTGTGCGTCTCTGTCCTCTCAGGGGGGCTAGAGGAGGCCGTCCTGCAGGACAGCAGGTCTTGTGTGGACCTGTGGACCACCGTGGCGTCTCTGTGCTCTGAGCTGAACCGGGCCGACCTGAGCCAGGCCGTCCTGTCCGTCCTGCTGGGCCAGAGCGGGACCAGAGTCCTGTCCCCAGACCTGGAGGGGGCCCGGCTTATGGAGCACGTCTTCTTCTGAAAACTGGACCTGAACGGTACAACAATCACAGCTGAGTGAATCGGCTTATTATAATATATTGATATATTATATTAATATATTATAATAATATATTAATATTAATATATTATAATGATATCTTAATATTAATATACTATAATAATATATTAATATATTATTATAATATATTGATATATTATATTAATATATCATATTAATATATTAATAATAATATATTAAATATAATATATCAATATAATATATTAATATACTATAATAATATATTAATATATTATAATAATGTATTAATATATTATAATAATATATTAATATATTATAACAATATATTAATATATTATTATAATATATTAATATATTATTATAATATATTAATATTAAGATATCATTATAATATATTAATATTAATATATTATTATAATGACACACAATACTTAATTTATAGAGAGGTTTGAAAGCAACACACACACATACACACATAAACACACACACACTCTCTCACACACAGACACACACACGTTCACACACTCACACATACACACAGACACAGACACACACACACACTCTCAGCAGATCAAACAGAGGCGTCTTTGTGAGTCTGTCTGTGAATGAAGCGTCTCACGCTGAACAAACACTCCCACGAGTCTATAAAGAGAGGCCGCCGTTTACCCACAATCCTCTCTGTCTCTTCATGTGACCGCTCTCTGTTCACCTGCAGTATTCAGCAAATTAGGCTTTTAATTTGATGTAAACAGATAATGCAGTTTATCTTCCATCAGCCCCCCCCCC
>NW_023267944.1:0-1052 GCF_013103735.1 Etheostoma cragini
AGCACCAGGTTTTCCAGTCATTAACAGGTTCTCCAGTCAGTACCAGATTCTCCAGTTAATGCCAGGTTCTCCAGTCAGTAACAGGTTCTCCAGTTAGTGCCAGGTTCTCCAGTCAGTAACAGGTTCTCCAGTTAGTGCCAGGTTCTCCAGTCAGTACCAGGTTCTCCAGTTAATGCCAGGTTCTCCAGTCAGTACCAGGTTCTCCAGTCAGCACCAGGTTCTCTTGATTTCCTGTTTTAATGTTCCAAGGTGAAATCTCTGCGACCCGGCGTCTGTGATGTCATTGTGATGTCACCATGATGTCATGGGTGAAGCAGCGGTACCGTGACATAACCCCGGTGACGCTGCAGGTGGCAGGGGGGGGCGTGAGCGCCGCCCTGTACTGCGGCGAGCCGGACGGGCTGGTGGGGGGGCTGGTGGAGTCCTTCCTGGTGGAGCTGTATCGCTGTAAGCTCTGCCAGTTCACCTGCGGCCTGAAGGCCTCCATCAGCACCCACCTGCGCACGCACCACCCCCCCACCCTCTCCTACCTGGGCGGAGCGTCAGGGGGCGGGGCCGAGGAGGGGGCGGGGCCATGTCCCCTGGACCTGAACGAGGAGGAGGAGAAACGCAGCGACGAGGATGAAGACTTCCTGCTTTACAACATGCTGGACAACATGAGCCCGCCCACCTGTGACATCAGCAGCGAGGGGGGGCTGCAGGTCGCACACACCTGTGAGGTGACACACACACACACACACACACACACACAGAGACACACACACACCTGACACACAAAAACACACACATAGACACCCCCCCCACAAGTGTAGGTTTCTGTGTGCAGGTGAGCACTCTGTTTGAGGAGGAGGCCATCTTTCCTCTGAAGGGGGGGTCAGGTGACCCGCCCGCCACCCAGGAGCAGATGGCGCAGTCCGCCCACCTCATGACTCTGGGGCTGTGTCGCATCTCAGCCGCCAAACCGTCTACTGCCACCCTCCCCATCCCCCCCCAACCGGATGCCCCCGCCCCCCCCTTGCCGCCGCCGGCCGGGGAGGGGGGGGTGCTGTCGG
>NW_023267945.1:0-2321 GCF_013103735.1 Etheostoma cragini
TGTGACAGCACAGCGGTGCATGATTAAGCATGCGTTTAGTGAGATTGCGTGTGTGTGTGTGTGTGTGTGTTTGTGTGTGTGTGTGTGTGTATGTGTGTGTGTGCAAGTTGTTTGTCCACACTGCAGTTTCAAGGTCTCAGAAATGGGCACGCTTACTTCCACATTGTGGATGTTTCCTGTTGAAACATGATTGTTGTGTGTTGGTGTAATGTTGACCTGTAGAGTCAACCACTAGAGGTGCTCTTGAGCAATGCTTTTACAATTGTGTTTTCCTGTTGTGCGTATGTGGGTACATTGACAGAAACCGGCATTTCTTTGAAGAGTGCAAGGAGTTATTGAGTGCATTTTTATGTGGTTATTGGGTTTTTTCTTTGTGCGGTGCGGAAATTAAACAAACACTTTAATCTAAACAAATGAGCTTAATCATGAAGTTAATTAAAAGCTATTGTCATGATCACATTTTTAATCAAATTAAATTAGCACTTTTATGGAACATTTTATTAGCATATCGAAACATGCTAAACCATTAACCGTTTGGGCCAAACTGTGGACTATTCATCTATCAAAACTATGATAAAAGGTTATAAACTAGTTTAACGTTTTACTGTGAGAGCATGGCTAAAAAGCCATTTGGGAATGTAAAGTGTCTTCCCTGTTTGTGACGCCACCTGCAGATTGGTTTTCTAAGTGTGAAAATTCTGTATTCTAGGGCGTCCGGGTAGCTCATCTGGTAGAGCAGACGCCCACATACAGAGGTTTACTTCTTGAATGAACGGCCGCAGGTTTGACTCTGACCTGCGGCCCAGAGCTTGCATGTCATTCCCCTCTCTCTCTCTCTCTCTCTCTCTCTCTCCTTTCACGTTGAAACTGTCCTATCGAAATAACGGTGTACAATGCCCCAAAAAATATCATAAAAAAAGATTCTGTGTTCTAAATTCTAAAAAGTGTGACTAAGCCTGCCTAGTCTGGCATTTTAATTTTGATCATGGGAACCTGGTGAAAGTTAAGGTCAAAGACGAAGAAGGAAAAGAGGAAGAAGGAGAATAAGGAGAAGAAGAAACGGTACAAAAACGTTAGTATGCCTAAGGTGCATTCACTTGAGTCAGCCATGATTCCAGTGCCCACAGCAGCGTTACTGAGCCAGCTTTAGGAAGAACAACAATGAGACAAAACAGGGCAGAACTAAATAACTAATGCAATTCTTTTCTAGATTCAGTAGAAAGATTATTTGGTCCATTACTGCTTGCCTGAGCCCTTTGACTTGAACGGCTGTGGACTCATTAATAGACACGTTCACTGGAACCATCTAAATGAACAGTTCATTGGACCTTTTTCTTTGACAAGAAAAATTGCTACACATTGTCTGTTTAATCCACCCACGACTTTTACTGCACACCCCGCCGTCTGTATTCAGGTTGCCTCTTCTGAGGTTCCCTCCATTTTTTTCGGTTGAGTTTTAGGTCTTCTTTAAGAGCTTGGGGTAAAGCCTTTTGAGACGTTGACTCAACACATCTAAATCCATCTAACAAAATATGTTGGAAACAAACAGGAAAGGTACATTTGCAGCACCTCTTAAGGGCTCTTTGGGGTTTGTTACTTTGTGAAGGTGTTTGAGTCAAACATCTCAGTTCAACTTTTATAACACATGGTTAGAATCCAGGAATAGATACTAACATTCATCACCAAGTAAAAAGTTTAAAAAAGGCCCGTAATTTTGAGCTGAGGAAATGCCCTATATACGTATGACCAGAATGTATCCATAACAGCAGGGTGGGATTTGTCAGTGGCGACACGTGGGATACATCCACCTGCCTCTCCCCATTTATTTTTATCCCCAGTGGGGACATAATGTATCCCCACCCTCAAAGTGATCATCTACTTCAACAATAGCCTAAACCATATATTAATATATACCTAACATATAAGTATTTTAAACTAAGTAGCAGTAACGTGAACAACATATACAGTAGTGCCTTAGAACGATAAAATCCGAACGGCAACATTTAGCTGCTACAGAGCTCCAGGACGCCGGCTACCAGCGGCAGTTGTTTAGCCGCCAATAGGTGAATGGCAAGCCGGCTACAGGCACCGCCAGATCCTGGTCCTTTCAGGGGCCGTGGTAGTTGAGTTAGTCCAGAGAACGTGAGCGTCATGCGCTGCTGACAGTTAAGTTTAGGCACCAAAACAACCCGTTAAACTTAGGAAAAAGATCCAATTTGGATTAAAAAACTCCCCATGGACAACCTAGCGTTTCCTGGGAGAATTGTCTTTTCACTGCGTAGTGAACTCTCCGCTGTGTTTTATGTTGACGCCACATTGTG
>NW_023267946.1:0-2240 GCF_013103735.1 Etheostoma cragini
TCTATACACGCTAAAAGTAGTGATTATTTACATGGAGTCTGGTGGAGAAATGCTGCTCTATACACGCTAAAAGTAGTGGTTATTTACATGGAGTCTGGTGGAGATATGCTGGTCTATACACGCTAAAAGTAGTGATTATTTACATGGAGTCTGGTTGAGATATGCTGCTCTATACACGCTAAAAGTACTGATTATTTACATGGAGTCTGGTGGAGATATGCTGCTCTATACACGCTAAAAGTAGTGATTATTTACATGGAGTCTGGTGGAGATATGCTGCTCTATACATGTTAAAAGTAGTGGTTATTTACATGGAGTCTGGTGGAGATATGCTGCTCTATACATGCTAGAAGTAGTGATTATTTACATGGAGTCTGGTGGAGATATGCTGCTCTATACATGCTAAAAGTAGTGATTATTTACATGGAGTCTGGTGGAGATATGCTGCTCTATTACTTCATATCCTGCAGCCCTAGTTCACATGTTCGTTATGTGTTTAATAAGTAGGTAGCGCCCAGGTGAGTTTCAGGAACAACCTGCTCATCTACATTCATGACCTTTGACCTCCATCACTTGTTTACCAGCTGAACAGGAATCACAGCTGATCACTCTCTGACTATTTGTCCTTTAAATATTGCACACAGAGAGACAGATAGACAGGCAGAGAGAGAGACAGGCAGAGAGACAGGCAGAGAGACAGGCAGATAGACAGGCAGAGAGACAGGCAGAGAGACAGGCAGAGAGACAGGTAGAGAGACAGGCAGAGAGACAGGCAGAGAGACAGGTAGAGAGACAGGCAGAGAGACAGGCAGAGAGACAGGCAGAGAGACAGGTAGAGAGACAGGCAGAGAGACAGGTAGAGAGACAGGCAGAGAGACAGGTAGAGAGACAGGCAGAGAGACAGGTAGAGAGACAGGTAGAGAGACAGGCAGAGAGACAGGCAGATAGACAGGTAGAGAGACAGGTAGAGAGACAGGCAGAGAGACAGGTAGAGAGACAGGTAGAGAGAATAAAAGAAGAAGAGATGAAATCTCCAGCCGGAAGTGAGCGTATTTACCGGTGTGTTGTCGCTTTTGTGTCCACCACGAGCTGTCGGCATCACTGTCACACGTGCAGGTGAGCTGGGGGGGGGGGGGGTAACCCGGGTTACACCCGGTCCGTTTACACCAGCAGTCCGACCCGGGACAGACGCCAGACTCGGTCCGACCAACAGGTCCTGGAAGAGAAGAAGCTGCTCCGGAGACACGGGGAGATCAAAGATCCTGTCTGCGCGAGGACCACTCGCTCACAGCTTCCGGGTGAAGGAGGGGGGGGAACTTGACTGTGCGCATGCGCTTCACTGATGCCAAAGAGAGGATGCCAACGGTGAAGATGTCTCACTCTGACGTAGGAACACATCATTAAATATATTATTTTAAATATTAAATATACATGAACGCTTTAATTAAAGACATAGAAAGCAGAGGGAATAATAAGTGGAATGTATTTTAATAAAAACTGGTTACAGATTAAATAAATTCATGTAATAAATTAAATATTACAACATTAAACAAAATAAAATAAGCTGAAGACTTTAACTAGGATCAAACACACAAAAAGATACAAAAGACACAAAAAATGCACAAAAACAGCAAAAAGATGCAAAATACTCACAAGAACTCACAAATAACAGAAAAATATGCATAAAAAGTATAAAAAACATACAATAATGTACAAAAAGCACAATAAACACACAAAAGGACAAACAAACATAAAAAATGCAAAATACCCAACAACCAAAACCCAAAATAAAAAACTAACAGAAATCACAAAAGAAAATAGAAAAATATGCACAAAAAAAATGTATATATATATATATATATATATGAAGAAGAAAATGCCCCCAAGAATACACACCTACCCAAATAAAGGAATGATTAAAGAGTTAATTTTATTTTTTAATATTGTCTATTTAATTAATTTGAATTTATCTTATTTGATGGTAATTAAAAAAAAAAAAGGAATTGTTAAATGTTAGTTTACGGAAGAGGATTATGGGGAAACATTCATTTTAGTTCTGACTTTATTCTCAGAATTCTGATTTTTTTTTTTTAATTATGAGAATAAAGTCAGAACTCACATAAATCAGTACTCAGTGATCAAAAGGCAGAAAGACACACACACACACACAGACACTCACACTCACACACACATACACGCACACACACAAACACACACACACACACACACACACACAGACA
>NW_023267947.1:0-2885 GCF_013103735.1 Etheostoma cragini
AGACAGACGGTAAGACAGATCTTATTTGTCTGTCTGTAGTTTTGGTATCCGGTTGTCCTACCTGTCTGTCTGACTACCTGTCTGTCTGACTACCTGTCTGTCTGCCTGTAGCTTTGGGATCCGGTTCCCCTGCATGTCCGACGCCTACAGTAAGGAGCTGCGGCGCCTGGCGCTGGAGGTCGGCACCGAGATCGGCTGCAGGGACTTCGTGCGAGAAGGCGTCTACTGCATGGTCAGCGGACCCAACTTTGAAACCATCGCCGAGGCCAGGATGCTGCTGGTCCTGGGTTGCGACTCTGTAGGTAAGACAGGCACACAAACAGGCAGACAGACAGACAGACAGACGGACAGGAACACAGGCGGTCTGATTCCTCATTATTCGGCCACCAGGACGACATGTTGCCCACCCCTGTGGCCGGGTGGCGTGCTGGTGTTGTCCTTTGTAATCTAACGGTCTCCACGGTAACGTCTGATGTAGACTCACGGACCGGGCTCAAGGAGTGTGGACTCACACCCTCACGCCCGTTGAAAGTCGACATCGGGACAATCTTAAGACTTTAATGATTCACAAGTCTCCGACGTCCCTGAGCCTGCAAGTCCGGACTCTGGGTCTGGACCGCTGGACCGAGAGATCTCAGCCCGGCGGTCCACGGCGTATGAGTTCTGGATTCAAGACATGATGCAGGGAAGGGAAGGCGGTGTGTTGGTAATCTGAACCTGTGTTTCTCAGGGATGAGTATGGTCCCTGAGGTGACTGTGGCGAAGCATTGTGGACTCAGAGTTCTCGGACTGTCCCTCATCACCAACAAGGTGAGCTATTAACATAATAGTCATGTCTATTCAATAATAATACAATGTTTTATTCATAGTATCAATTCATAACAAGAGTTATCTCAGGACTGTTAGGTAGGCGGTGTCTGACGGTGCCGGTTGGGGGTGTGATGAACACTGCAGGTTGTAGCAGGGCATAGCAGGGCATAGCAGGGTGTAGCAAGGCATAGCAGGGTGTAGCAGGGCACAGCTGGGTGTAGCAGGGCGTAGCAGGGTGAAGCAAGGCATAGCAGGGTGTAGCAGGGTACAGCAGGGTGTAGCAGGGCACTGCTGGGTGTAGCAGGGCACTGCTGGGTGTAGCAGGGCACTGCTGGGCGTAGCAGGGCATAGCAGAGTGTAGCAAGGTGTAGCAGGGTATAGCCGGGTGTAACAGGGTGTAGCAGGGTAAAGCAGGGCACTGCAGGATGTACCAGGGCATAGCAGGGCGTAGCAGGGTGTAGCAGGACACTGATGGCAAGAAAACCAATTAACTGGAGTGTTAACCCCACCTTAAATTTGTGTTTGGTGCTGCAGGTGTCTCTGGACTACAGTCGGGAGGAGAAGGTGAACCATGACGAGGTTCTCCAGATCAGTAAGATGAGGGCAGAGGTTCTGCAGAAACTGGTCACCTTGTTGATCTCTCGCTGCCAGCAGCAGAGCATCAACACCCACTGACCCACTGACTCACCCACTGACCCACCCAGCCAAAACACCGGCACTTCTCAATTACGAGTCCTCGATTGATTCTGTGTCTTCACTGGTTTCATGCTGTCGTACATCACCGTATCACAGCTGAATGTTTGGTGGCTGAAGGGTTACAAGTGATCTAGATTTGGGAGGTTATTACTTATAGTTTTGTCAATCCAGTCCTTTAAGTGAATTGTAGAACACCTGAGGTTACTTTTATCAACTCAAATGTAATTTCCTGAAATCACTGTGTAACATCTGGCTGTAACAGTCATCACTGTGTAACATCTGGCGGTAACATCTGTCTGTAACATCTGACTGTAACAGTCACTGTGTAACATCTGACTGTAACATTCATCACTGTGTAACATTCTGCTGTAACATCTGGCTGTAAAATTGTGCTGTAACATCTGACTGTAACATTGTGCTGTAACATCTGACTGTAACATTGTGCTGTAACATCTGACTGTAACATTGTGCCTTAACATTTGACTGTAACATCCGACTGTAACCTTGTGCCGTAACATCTGACTTTAACATCTGACTTTAACATCTGCCTGTAACATTTACCACTGTGTAACATCAGTCTGTAACATCCGGCTGCAACATCTGACTTTAACATTTTTGCTGTAACATCTGACTGTAACATTATGCTGTAACATCCGGCTGTAACAGTCAACACTGTGTAACATCTGACTTTAACATCTCACTTTCACATCTGACTGTACCATTTACCACTGTGTAACATCCGGCTGTAACTTCTGGCTGTAAAATTGTGTTGTAACATCCAACTGTAACATTGTGCTGTAACATGCGGCTGTAACATCTGACTTTAACATCGTGCTGTAACATCATGCTGTAACATCCAACTGTAACATTGTGCTGTAACATCTGAATGTAACATGCGGCTGTAACATCTGACTTTAACATCGTGCTGTAACATCCAACTGTAACATCCGGCTGTAACGTGGTGCTGTAACCTCTGACTGTAACATTGTGCTGTAACATTGTGCTGTAACATCCAACTGTAAAATTGTGCTGCAACATCTGGCTGTAGTATCTGACTGTAACATCTGGCTGTAACTGTGTGTCAGCTCTAAACTGCCCATCGAACTGACTGAAGACTGATTACACACCTTTCCTTTACTGTTACTGTTACAGTTACTGTTGATGTGAATGTACTGTATGTGGTGGATGATGCTGCTCTTTTGTGTCATTTAATTGTCCCCTAATGATGAGTAAAGTGATTAGAATTAAATTTATCTGGAACCCCTTATCTATCTATCTATCTATCTGAAAGAGTAAATTAAGGTTTCATCATATTTATAGAATATGAACTGATCCATTTTCACCATTGATTAGAAAACGATATTCACTGATACAACTTC
>NW_023267948.1:0-2928 GCF_013103735.1 Etheostoma cragini
CGACTAAGAGACGCAGCGTCCCCGACTAAGAGACGCGCGTTGGAGGATACGCAGCGTCCCCGACTAAGAGACGCAGCGTCCCTGACTATGAGACGCAGCGTCCCTGACTAAGAGACGCAGCGTCCCCGACTAAGAGACGCGCGTTGGAGGCTACCCTGTGTCCCTGGTTGGTTGTAGCGTTGTCCTATTGAGTGCAGACAGAATTTTAAAGACAACTGTTAGTCCCGCCCCTTGGACTGAGCCCAGCCAATGGGGAGCTCCCAGACCCATTGGGGGGACCTCCCAGACCCATTGGGGGGACCTCCCAGACCCATTGGGGGGACCTCCCAGGCCCATTGGGGGGACCTCCCAGACCCATTGGGGGGAGTTAGTGTTGCTGAAGTTACCGAGTCTGTTGGGTGAAGGAGACGTGGCGTCCCAGATGATGTCCTGCTGGAAGTCAGAGTCGTTCTGGGGAGACTCTACGCTGAAACCCCCGACGGCTCTGGGTCTCGGGATCCTCGTCGGGGTCTTAAAATCTGGAGGAGGAGAAACGCCATCAACTGATTCAGGAACAGATTCGGAAACAACCACAACAACAACCACAACAACCACAACGACAACAACAACAACAACCACAACAACCACAACAACAACAACCACAACAACAACAACAACAACCACCACAACAACCACAACAACAACAACAACAACCACAACAACAACCACAACAACAACAACAACCACAACAACAACAACCACCACAACCACAACAACCACAACAACCACAACAACAACAACAACCACAACAACAACCACAACAACCACCACAACAACAACCACAACAACCACAACAACAACCACAACAACCACAACAACAACCACAACAACCACAACAACCACCACAACAACAACCACAACAACAACAACAACAACAACAACAGGGTTTTTCCTGAGATTATACTAGAGCGGGCCCCATTTCAAGAAGGAGGTTTAACAAACAATAACTCAGTTTCCGTCCACTTGTCAACAAATTTAGAGCCAGATAAAGACTTTTACGGCTGATACCTATAGTTGAATATTTGACCGAATAGTTAACTATTTAAAAATCTGATATGCAGATTATATTTAAAAAAACAAATCCATAAACGCGTAACAAAACATAAATAGATTTCCCTAACATGAGTTATTTGTAGTTATTTATGAATTCTCACTAAATTAATATGATAATAATTTGTTTTATTGTCACAACAGAACATCAAAAATATATAAAAGTTCAATATTCCGCGCTATATTGCAACTTATTACCTTTTTCCTACTTCTAATATAGTAATTTCAATTTAATAATGTAGTTTTGTTGACATGGAAAATTAACAGTAACAAAGACTGGTAACTGTGGTTTGTAAAAAACCCATTTAATAATGTTTTGTGATGGAGATTACCATTAAATAGACAATAACACCTAAAATACCGTGGAATCTGGGTGAAGTTTGGTTAACGTACAGCGGAGCGGAGTCTGCGGGGTTGTGTGTATCTGTCAGTGTGTGTGTCTTTGGTTGTGTGTGTCTTTGTGTGTCTATGGTTTTGTGTGTGTGTATGTATGTAGTTGTGTCTATCTGTATGTGTGTGTGTGTGTATCTGTGTGTGTGTGTGTGTGTGTGTGCATGTATGTAGTTGTGTGTATATGTATGTGTGTGTGTGTGTATCTCTGTGTGTGGTTTTGTCAGTGAGTTTATGTGTATGTTGTTGTGTATATGTCTGTGTGGTTGTGTGTGGTTGTTTAGTTAAAATTATCCAGTCATAACTACAATTTGGTGAATTTGTTGTATGCCGATATAAAGACCGGCAACTGTGGTTTGTAAAAAACCCATTTAATAATGTTTTGTGATGTAGATTACCCCTTAAATAGACAATAACACCTAAAATCCCGTGGAATCTGGGTGAAGTTTGGCCAACGTACAGCGGCGCGGGAAGCGGGAAGAGCGGAGAGACAGGCAACAATTTTACATCTTAAATAACACTAAAAGAAGCCAAAATGAAGTAAAATGAAAATATAAATGAAATAAAGTTACTAACCCGGGTCTTGGCTCTTTGGAGGGTCGACCTCCGCCGCTGTTTGGGTCACCTGAGTCCGCTTGAAGCGTCGACTCAGCCGGTTTGTTTTTGCCGGGGCCGCCGGTTGCTGCTGCGGAGAAACTGTCACGACCAGGCCGGGTGGAGGGTTAATATTCCCACGGCCCCGGTTCATGGTTACCGGCCGTTACCGGGCGATATGTTGCCAACGTGTACCGGTTGACGGTTGTTCGTTTTCCCTTTGATATTTACAGTTAATAACCGACTTAATTTTGCTGTTAACTCGGCCTGTCGGAAGTGATTTCGAACATCCCGCCATCTTGTTATTCCCAGAGTTCCTTTCGGAGATGCGTTCAAGAGCAACAAAGATGCTCGGATTTTGCGCTTACAGAGACGCATCGCGATGATTTTTTTCGGATATATATATATATATATATATATTTTTGTGAACAATAAACACACTCGACATGTCCGGGGAATTCTTCCGTTTAGTATACGTTTATTCAAATATTTTAGTAACAAAAGTCCGTTTAAATACACCGTATGCAATATTATAATGTTCACCTGCACTGCTGACTGTTACTATAGTAACAACTGTTTATATCTGCATCTTTTTGCACTACTTACATTTCAATTTGCACTGCTGACAGTTTATTTACAGTACCAATTGTTTACATATAGGCTAAATCTGCAATACCGTATTTTAACTGTAATATGCAATTAATCTCCACTGCACTTTAATTCGGATAGTTTCTGCCCAAACTGTATTTGTACTACCTTTAAATCATTGTTATACTGCTCATTTTAGCCTAACTTATATATCTATCTGTAAAAATTATGTCTATAGTAATAGCCGCATGTATATATATTCATATA
>NW_023267949.1:0-2437 GCF_013103735.1 Etheostoma cragini
GACCGGGTTGACACTTCAGCGTGAGAAATCGGGGGTGTGGCGTGTGAGCGTGTGAAACCAGTCAAATGCGTGTGTGTCACGACCAATGCGTGAGAGTTGGCAGCCCTGTATATGTACAAATGGTTGATGAGAACGGCCTGTATAGTTTGAACCTGCATTCTGTATCAATCATCTCAGTATTCTGTTCCATCAGCCCCTTACTTCCCCCGGGCCTGTGCAGATCTGTAGAATTTTCTAGACATGCCACCAGATACCCCCAGATACCCTTGTTCCATGTTAAGGCTTTCATTTTTGAAAAAACGTTTTTGTACCCGTTCCATCACTCACACACTCACTTCCTGCTTGTCTCCCACCAACATAGCTTTGGCTGCTATTGCGTACATTCTGGTATGCTCCAGCTGCACTACAACCCTCACCCTATTTACCTGCTAAATCATCAGATTCTTTTTATGAAGAGTTGAGAGTAATCCACACCCACAATGTGAGTTTAAAAAGCCCCCCCTTAAAATGTATGTAACAGCATTTTGTTGTGAGGATAACTTACAAAATGAATAAATTAAAACTCTGTTTTGATTTCAATAAGTTATTTTTAAACTTGAACTTATACTTAACTTTAAACAAAACTAAATGCATTATATATGTAAATCATACTACAAATTCAGATGTTAAATTAGTAATTGATAATAAAACAATCAAAAGAGTCCAAAAAATTACATTTCTGGGGGTTGAACTTGAATTCAAACTGTTCTTGAAGCCCTTTATTAAATATCTGTGCATAAAGATGGCCAGGAGTATTAGTATATTGAATACAACTACAACTACATATTGACCCAAAATACATTACATACTCTGTATTGCAAATGTTTTACAATATTTGTTATATTGTGTGGGAGTTTGGGGAAATACTGTACCTAGAAAAGTAACTTACAAAATATTTGCACATTGCAAAAAAGAGCTATCCGGATAATAAATCACAAACATGAGCTAATCATCTGTTTTTATTTCACATTTTTTTATATTAACGGACATTGTTACATTCAAAACTGCACAATTTATGTTTAAAGTTAAAGAAAATAATTGATCATGTAACATGTTGAAGGAAAGAGCTGGGAGAAATCACTTAAGGGACATTATGAACTACTGTTAAAAGCATGTGTGTGTTTCACACACATGCATGTTTCAGTTTGTTTCAGTTTGTAGGTTGAGATAATGGGATGGACTGAACAATGACATCAAAAAGAGCCATAATACCATTCAGTTAAAAAAAGGATTATAAAAATCATTACTTTACCAGTACAGAAAAGAAATCGAATCATAGGAATGGAAATGTAATGCAAAGGTATTGTTGTATAACTATTTCCATATCTTTTTACTTTGCTATAAGATGATTTTGTGACATAGGGTTCATTTCAAATTGCTTCCACCTGCTCCTTCTCAAACTAATCCTTCTTTTTCTATGTATAGATATATAAAATCAGTTTTTTATTGTATTTGTTAAATACTGATTGTGTTTCATCCAGTGGTTATAATTCTTTGTTTTCACTGTTGTCTTGCAACACTGTTGTTTGTTCGAGATAAATAAATTAAATGAAACAAGGTAACTGGACAAATACATTTCACGTATTAGAGCCGTATTGGAAGCATATTTTGTAGCTTTGCAATATATGGTTTGCTATATGTGCATTTTAAGTTTTAAATTTTTTCAGCAGGAATCTTCTTAAAAAATCTAACAATCACTGCTTTGATTTGAGGCAGACTCAGGCCGTAAACTAGAGGGTTATTAAGGGGGGGGACCATCAAATATTCTAAAGATAAAACAACTGTGATGATAGGATTCATTTTATAAGTCTCAGATCGAGTCAATGACAGCTCACAGAAGACAGAGAGAGAATAGGTGATGAATGTGAGGATGTGAGGCAGGCAGGTCTGGAACGCTTTTCCTCTGAAATCAGATGAGCTTCTCCTGCAAACAAGCAGAATATGGAGATAGGTGTACAGGACAAAGAACAGGGGAGTGAAGGTGATTATTATTGTAACAAACTGACTTACTATGTTGTTCAGAGTAATGTCCAAACAGGAGAGCTGAACCACAGGCCAGTTGGAACAGAACAGCCTATTCAGTTTATTGCCACACAGCGGTAATCGGACAGTAAGATAGATCATGAAACCCACACCAAATGCAGGGACGAGCACGGCAAAAATCACAAGATGTGTTACCATCTTAAATGTCATTTTACTGTGATAGTGTAAAGGTTGGCAAATAGCAACAAATCTATCATAGGCCATGATGCTGAGGAAAGTCAGCTCATATGATGCATAGGTGTAAATAACATATATCTGAATGAAACATAATGGACGGGAGATTAAATGAGTGTCAGACAGAAGGTCCATCAGAAACCTGGGGAAGAAGCCGGCTGAGCCGTACAGAGAGTTAAAA
>NW_023267950.1:0-3335 GCF_013103735.1 Etheostoma cragini
CACACATATACACACACATATACACACATATACACACACATATACACACATATACACACATATACACACATATACACACATACACACATATACACACATATACACAAACATATACACTAGCCAGAGTTTCCTTCCCTAAAGTAGTTTAAGGTCTTGAGACTCAGAACCGGGTCTCCCTCGGAAAAGAGACTTCAGTCTCTGGGGACTTCCTGTTTAAATAAAGGTTCAACAAAATAAAAACAGAAATCTGTGTCTCTTTGTGCAGATAAACATGTCCGTCTCCGGGGACAAACGGAGGACGCTCGCCACCCTCCATGTGTCTGAGTGCAGAGACACACACACACACACACACACACACACACACACACACTCACACACACACACTCACACACACACACACATCTGGGTTTTATTCATGTCTCTGTGTAAGACAAGGAGACACGCTGAGGACTCTCCGACTCAGTCGGCTGGAAAACGTCTTCATAAAAGACTGAAAAGACGACGGAGACACAGTTTAACCCTGGTGTGTCCTCCCCGGTCACAAAAAGGGACAGAAATGGACATTTTTGTCCCTTTTTTAGACTTTTTTATAGTTTCCACCTCCTGCATCTTACTGGTTTTACACTCAATTTAGGTATTCATGCTCAATAACCCTCATTTACATAGAATTAGACCTAATATTAGAGCTGAAAAACATCATTATTGCATCATTTATTGTCATTAATCATTGTTATCATTATTATTATTATTATTTATTAGTATTATTCTGTCTTTTTTCTCTCTTTTCTGTATTTTTTGGTAAAATGTCCTTTTCCATGCAGGATTCATCCCAAAAGTATTAATAAAGAGAAATCTAAGACTTCTGACAATTAAAGCATTTCTTTTTTAATTTCACCACTAACACCTTGCTAATTCTACACTAAATATTTGGAATTCATGATCAATAACCCTCATTTATATAGAATTATTCCTAATATTAGAGTTAAAAAAGCATAAATGATGAGTTATTTTGACTAGTAGTTAAGATCAGAGGAATAAAAGAGCATTTTTATGGTAAATTGGTTAAAAACGAACTCATATTTCAGATAGAGACATTTGTTAAAGGGGACAGATTTGACCCGAGGACACCGGGGGGGTTAAAGACAGGAAGGACTCAGGAAGGAGGAGAAGAGAGGAAGGATGGAAGGAGGAAGTGAGAGGAGGGATTAAAGCCGAGGAGATTAGGAAAGAACAAAGGAAGGAGACAAAGGAGGAGAGGAGAAAGGGGACGTCCCTGTCTTCTGAGACGTCTTCTGGGACGTCCACAGACTCGGAGATAATTAAATGAATCAAAACAACGTCCGCAGATTAAAGAATGAAGCAAATAATCAGAAATTAGCAACTTTAATTTTCGACAGCTCGCGTCTTATTGTGAAAGTTTTGTCGCATTATAATTTGTTTTTTCTTCTTTTTTAAGTTGTTTTTTTCTCCTTTTCTGTCGCTTTTTCCCACATTTTTTACCCTTTATTTCCACATTTTTGACCCCCCCCCCATACGCGTATAAAAATAATTATAAATAAATTAAGAATAAATAAAACATTCAACATGTTTTGCTTTATTGTTAAATTTTTTTCTCAGCTTTTTGTCGCATTATATGACATATTTATTTCTTTTTTTAAGATGTTTTTTCTATGTTTTTAACCTTTTTTCGAAGTTTTTGTCACTTTTACATTTGACGCCCCCCCCCCCCCCCCCCACACACACACACAAGCTTCACACTTATTCTTATTCTTATGTTTTTTATATAAAATTCACGGACACTGGAACTCATTTTTGAGATTTAAAAGCAGAAATTTGCTCTAAAATTGAATAAAACGTTCAACATGTCGCGTTTTATTGTTAAAGTTTTTCTTTCAGCTTTTTGTCGCATTTTAATACATTTTGTCTTCTTTTTTTAAGTTGTGTTTTTTCTCCTTTTCTGTTGTTTTTTTCTGCGTTTTTGACCCTTTCTACGACATTTCCGTCACTTTTTGAATTTGACGCTTTTACCTTTTTTTGGGAATTCATAAACACTGAAACTCATTTCTGAGTTTTAAAGCAGAAATATGCTTTAAAATTGAACAAAACACCCCTGATATAATGAAAGTAGACTGATCCTTCCTTTTTTTGGGAAGTACATTAAATGTAAGCATCCATGTTCATTTAGTCAATTTCTAATATTGACATTTTTGGGGGAAAATGGCTCCAGAGACCCCGAAGACTACGGGAGGGTGAGACTTTCTGCATTACTCCAGGAAGTAGTCCGCCCCCGTTTCCCTGCCTTGAAGTGAACCAGAGACCTTTGACCCAGAGGGTTTAACACTCTGACAGCCAATCGCTGCAGCCGCCTCAGCTGCCCCCCCCCCCCCCCCCTGCCCCCCCGAGCGAGGGATTAAAAAGCAGTTTACATCTCCGTCAACTCCTCCGACACATTTTGGACATGAGCTTCGGATCAAATAGCTTTTTGTCCCCTTTGGTTCCCGTTGGGGACGAAAGATGTCAGACTAGAACAAACCGGGGTCCACGAGGACGAAAACGGGCCAAATAACTCATTTCTCATGAAAATGAAAACGCAGGACTTTCACAACGGAGAGCGTCCTTTTGGGAGAGTTTTAATCAGCTAAACTAGTCGTTAACCAGTCGTTAACTAGTCGTTAACTAGTCGTTAACTAGTCATTAACCAGTCGTTAACTAGTTGTTAACTAGTCGTTAACCAGTCGTTATTTAGTCGTTAACTAGTCGTTAACTAGTCGTTAACTAGTCATTAACCAGTCGTTAAATAGTTGTTAACCAGTCGTTAACTAGTCATTAACCAGTCGTTAACTAGTCATTAACCAGTCGTTAACTAGTCATTAAATAGTTGTTAACCAGTCGTTAACTAGTCATTAACTAGTCATTAAATAGTCGTTAACCAGTCCACTTCCATTAGACTAAAGGTACTTCCATCTGACTAAAGGTACTTCTAAAGGTACTTCCATTTGACTAAAGGTACTTCCATTAGACTAAAGGTACTTCCATTAGACTAAAGGTACTTCTAATGGTACTTCCATTTGACTAAAGGTACTTCTAAAGGTACTTCCATTTGACTAAAGGTACTTCTAAAGGTACTTCCATCTGACTAAAGGTACTTCCATCTGACTAAAGGTACTTCTAAAGGTACTTCCATTTGACTAAAGGTACTTCCATCTGACTAAAGGTACTTCTAAAGGTACTTCCATCTGACTAAAGGTACTTCTAAAGGTACTTCCATTTGACTAAAGGTACTTCTAAAGGTACTTCCATTTGACTAAAGGTACTTCTAAAGGTACTTCCATCTG
>NW_023267951.1:0-1019 GCF_013103735.1 Etheostoma cragini
ACCCACTGAATAAAATCTGAGCCCAGCCCAAATTTATCAAGAACATCAAAAAGGTACTCCCACTCCACCCGGTCAAACGCTTTCTCGGCGTCTAATGAGACCGCCAGGACCCTCTTCTTAGTACTATGCGAAAATTGTATTATGTTTAGGAGCCTTCGAACATTAGAGAAAGAATATCTATTTTTGACAAACCCAGTCTGATCTGGTCTAACTAGGACAGGTAGCATCCCCTCCAGCCTTCTAGCCAGAAGTTTTGACAATATTTTACAGTCAACACCAAGCAAACTTATTGGCCTATAAGACCTGGAGCAATCAGAAGGCTTATCTTTTTTTAAAATCAAAGAGATGTGGGCCAGATTTAAAGTTGGTGGAAGCGTGCCTCTTTCAAATGATTCAGTAAACATGTTAGTCAGGGGTCCAACCACCAGTCTAATCATCTTTTTATAAAATTCAGGCCCAAATCCATCTGGACCCGGGGCTTTCCCACTCTGTAGTGATTTAATGGTCTCTGTGACTTCCTGTGCTGTAATTGGTCTACATAAATCATTTCTACAACCTTCAGATAGAGTGGGAAGATGTATTTTATCAAAAAATCTTTTCCTCTGCTCTAAAGTGTTTTGGCACTCGGAGGAATACAGTTCTTGATAAAAATCCTTAAAAATTTTGCACATAGTTTTGGTGTCAAAATGCACTGTGCCGTTACCGTCCCTAAGCGATGGTATAACATGAGGTCCTGTCTGGCCCCTGGCCAATCGAGCCAGGAGCCTCCCAGGTTTATTGCCAGATTCGAATAATCTATGCTTAGCAAAAAATATGGCGGATTCTGCTTTTTGAGACAAAAGTTGGTCTAGGGCAGATCGGGCTGCTTCTAATTTTTTAAGTATAGATAGTGAAGCTGTGGTCTTGAGGTCCCTATCCAGAGCTACAATTTGCTGCTCAAGTTCAATTTGGTTTGCCAGTATACTTTTTCTCTTTGCAGCAGTATAGGAAATTATGGCTCCTCTCAGGAAGGCCTTGCC
>NW_023267952.1:0-2184 GCF_013103735.1 Etheostoma cragini
ATATAAAGCTGTTAGAGCCTTTACTCTGACACCTCTAACATCTCTTATATTATCATATAAAGCTGTTAGAGCCTTTAATAATACTAGAAAATGCATTTCTTGCAGGAAATGCGTGGGAATGCTGAATAGCTGAACTGCTAAGCTAACCTGACTTAAAACGGTAAAAGTTGTAGAAAAGCTTGAAATGCTAAAGATAAACTATAGAAAAAGCTTAAATCAGTAAGAAGATGTTAAAGTAGTGAGAAGAGTGAAAAAATTAGGAATGGTTTCAATTAAGTTGAATAACAACAACAATGTAAATAAGGCAAAAAAATTGCTTAAGTAAAAAATAGTTGAAAAAGTAGGAACGGCTTTAACTAAGTTTAATAACACTACTAATGTAAAAGTGGAAAAAAAAATAATGAAATGCTAAAGCTAAACTGGACAAATTGCTAAATCAGTAAGAAGATGTTGACGTAAGGAGAAGAGTTTTAACACTAGGTGATGAGACACCACTGTGGGATTTGAACCCGGGTCTCTGGCACAAAGGCATGAGACATAACCACTGCACCACCACTGTAATATCTTCCTAAAGAACTATACATGGTCATATATAATATACTGTGTGTATGTGTCTGTGTATGTGTGTCTGTGTGTGTGTCTGTGTGTGTGTGTGTGTGTGTGTGTGTGTGTCTGTGTGTGTGTGTGTGTGTGTCTGTATATCTGTGTCTGTGTGTGTGTCTGTGTGTGTGTGTGTTAGTGTGTGTGTGTCTGTGTGTGTGTGTGTGTGTGTGCGTTTGTCTGTATGTGTGTGTCTTTTTGTATGTGTATGTGTGTGTGTGTATGTGTCTCTGTGTGTGTGTGTCTTTGTGTGCGTGTGTGTGTGTGTCTCTGTGTGTGTGTCTCTGTGTGTGTGTTTGTGTCTCTGTGTGTGTTTCTCTGTGTGTGTCTGTGTGTCTGTGTGTGTGTCTGTTTGTGTGTGTGACTGTGTGTGTGTGTGTCTCTGTGTGTGTGTGACTGTGTGTGTGTGTGTGTGTCTTTGTGTGTTTGTCTATGTGTGTGTGTGTCTGTGTGTGTGTGTGTCTTTGTGTGTGTGTGTGTGTCTTTGTGTGTGTGTGTTTGTGTGTGTCTGTGTGTGTCTCTGTGTGTATGTGTGTGTGTGTGTCTTTGTGTGTGTGTGTCTTTGTGTGTGTGTGTTTGTGTGTGTGCTTGCTCTCATTGACTTTAATGTTAAATAAAAATTGTTTAAAAGCTTAATATTTTAAAAAGTATAAATAGTAGAAAAATAGTAAAAGAGTTCCCATCATCTGCTTAAAAAGCTGAAGATTGTAAAAGTTGAACGGTATAAATAGGTAAAAGTATGTAGAAGTTAGAGATAGCCAAAAAACGTACGGAATAATAAAAATAAAGAAAGAACCGAATAACAATAGTTGGTTATATTTGCGATAAAGTATATTTACCTGATGACAGGAGAGAGATGAGTTCTAGCGTCAGCAGCAGGAGAAATACCTGTAATATTACATGATACGTTAGAAAGATTATACAGAATAATAATAATAATAATAATATCTGGAATATCACATGATAACCCACTACGTTACATCACAGTTAAGTAAGAGGTTATTAAAGGTTATTAAAGGTTATTAAAGGTTATTTAGAAAACCACCAACAGAAAGGACCAAACATGACTGGAAGTTGTATATTTATTAATTTTTGAAACCCTAACTACAGAAAAAATTGTCTTAAAAACTAAATAAAAAAAAACAAAGTCAAACATAGTGCCCAGACTAAATTGTTGCGGGAGGGGGGGGGGGGGTCGCAACCAACAAAAGTTGGAAAAAAAAAAAAAATGTTAAAGAAAGTTCTAAAATAATAAAGTTATAAAATAATTAAATTTATAAAATAATTAAAGTTATAAAATAATTAAAGTTATAAAATAATAAAATATGTAATAATAATTATAATAAAGTTATAATATAATAAAGTTATAATATAATAAGAGTCTTACTGAAGAGTTGCTGGAGAACGTTTCAGGTCCGAATGTCAAAAATGTAGAAATGTAAAATCTGAACAAAGGATGAAGATGATGAAGATGATGAAGATGAGGATGAAGAAGATGATGAAGAGGATGAAGAGCAGAGCTCTGACCTGATGCCAGTCTGAAGCTCAGATGGAGAATGAAATGATTTCTGTGTTTTATATCCT
>NW_023267953.1:0-1028 GCF_013103735.1 Etheostoma cragini
GAGGGAAGGAAGCGAGGGAAGGAAGCGAGGGAAGGAAACGAGGGAAGGAAGCGAGGGAAGGAAGCGAGGGAAGGAAGCGAGGGAAGGAAACGAGGGAAGGAAACGAGGAAGCAGCCTTACCTTGACGCGCAGCTCCTTGAGGGGGGGGGGCAGCAGCAGCCCTCTGATCTGCGTTACGATTGGTCCGTCCACCCCCGGCACGATAATGGTCTCTCCCTCCCGCAGCCGCCCGTTGATCAGGATCACGTCGATGGTGGTCCCCATGCCGGGCAGAGCCTTCACCTGAGTACACAGAGTACACACAGTACTGCAGTACTACTAATGTAATACTACTATAATACTAGTCCTGAGACGCGTCCTGAGTCCAGTGTGTAAAGAGTCCTGAGTTCAGGGTCCTGAGTACAGGGTCCTCGGTCCTGAGTCCAGTACTAAGTCCTGAGTCGCTTCCTTACTCTGAGTCCTGAGTACAGGGTCCTAAATCGGAGTCCTGAGGACAGGGTCCTGGGTCGTGGGTCCTGAGTCCTAAGTCCTGAGTACAGATTCCTCGGTCCTGAGTACAGGGTCCTGGGTCCTAAGTCCTAAGTCCTAAGTCCTAAGTCCTGAGTACAGATTCTTGGGTCCTGAGTACTGAGTACAGGGTCCTGGGTCTTGGGCCCTGGATCCTGGGTCCTAAGTCCTGAGTACAGATTCCTGGGTCCTGAGTCCTGAGGACAGGGTCCTGGGTCCTAAGTCCTGAGTACAGATTCCTGGGTCTTGAGTCCTGAGTCCTGAGTACAGGGTCCTGGGTCCTGCGTGTAGTCCTGGTCCCCCTTACCTCCATGACCTGCGCCCGCAGCTCGTCGCAGTGCGCCAGGCGGCGTGCGAGCAGCGTCTGCGTGAGCTCGACCAATAGGGCGATGAGGTTCCCCATGCCGTCCCCGCTGTGGGCCGACGTGGGGACCAGGGACACGAAGGTCCGGGGGTCCTTGTTCTCGTGGAACAGGGCGGCGTTCAGACCCTGGGGGGGGCAGAGGACTCCGTCAGGGGGG
>NW_023267954.1:0-822 GCF_013103735.1 Etheostoma cragini
CTGTCCCCTGAACACACTGTAAAAACATCTCACTATCTGCTAGCTGCCTGTCCCCTGAACACACTGTAAAAAACATCTACATGATGCGTTCTACATGCTGATAATTCTCCGCGGTACCTTCACTGTAAAAAGTGTTCACAGGAACTTGCTGGACAATTATTACAGTAAATTACCGTAGATTTACCCTTTAATTTCTTACAGTGTGGGTTTGACACCACTGTCTTCCCGTTGACCTGCAACTGTTTTTCTGGGTTGAAATTTCAACAGTTTGTTGTTTTTTTTCTACACTTTTGCCAATTTTATTCATATTTTTTTGTCACTTTTTCATAGTTTTTTTAAGTCGTTTTAGTTAAATTTTCATCAAATTCTTTGTTGCTTAATCCAATGTTTTAAATGTTTTATTGTTAACACACACATACACTCACAAATGCACATACACACAAAGACAGGCACACAGAAACACACACAGTGTCACACAGACAGACACGTACGGTCACACACACACACACACACACACTCTACCATATACACGCCAACATACACACACACTATAAAACACACACACACTCTTAAAACATAAATACATACATACATACATACACACACACACACTATAACACATGCACACATTCTAACACATCCACACACACACACACACACACACACATACAAACAAATACATACATACATACACACACACACACACTATAACACATGCACACATTCTAACACATCCACACACACACACACACACCCACACATACAAACAAATACATACATACATACACACACACACACTATAACACATGCACACATTCTAAC
>NW_023267954.1:1060-1331 GCF_013103735.1 Etheostoma cragini
CACACACACACACACACACACAGACACACACACGTGGTTGGCCAGCGTCTCCCGTCCCGTGATTTTCTAAAGAACAGAGCTGCAGAAATCTAGTTTTCTCTCAGAAATCTTCCACCTCGAGCTGAAAGATGAATCGATCGTTATCATCCATCGTCTCATCTTTACGTTAAAAAGGACATTTAGATGAACACGTCCTAACTGTCTCCGTGTGGTCTGTCCCCGATGCAGACGTCCTGACGAAGACGGAGCCGAGCGTCTTCGTCTCTGAAGG
>NW_023267955.1:0-6449 GCF_013103735.1 Etheostoma cragini
GGGGGGGGGGGGGTGTAGTGGCTCACCTCTGTTTCCATGGAGCGTCTACAGACAGGAAGTGATCTAGAGCGCTGTGTTAGAGGAGAGTCTGCCTGTTAATACAGAGACAGGTCTGCTAGTGATGGGGACCAGGAAGACCTGGGTGGGGGTCTGGGTTTGTGTATTTGCGTGTGTGTGTTTCTGTGAGTGTGTGTGTGTGTATGTGTTATTGTGTGTCCATGTGTCTCTGTATCTGTGTGTGTCTTTGTGTCCCTATGTGTGTGTGTACATCTCTGTATATGTGTGTCTCTCTGTGATTGTGTTTCTCTGTATCTGTGTGTGTGTGGGTGTGTGTGTTTGTGTCTCTATGTGTGTTTGTACATCTCTTTGTATGTGTGTGTCTCTGTGCATATATCTCTGTATCTGTGTGTGCGTGTGTTTGTGTCTCTATGTATGTGTGTACTTCTCTGTGTATGTGTGAGTCTCTCTGTGATTGTGTGTCTCTGTATCTGTGTGTGTGTTTGTGATTGTGTGTCTCTCTGTGCATATATCTCTGTATCTGTGTGTGCGTGTGCTTGTGTCTCTGTGTATGTGTGCGTGTCTCTGTGTATGTGTGTCTCTCTGTGCGTTTGTGTCTCTGTGTGTACAGTGTGTGTCTCTCTGTGCGTTTGTGTCTCTGTGTGTACAGTGTGTGTGTTGTTTTTCCAACATTTAGCGTAGTTTTCGGAGCGGCGTGTTACAGGCGAGTCCGTCCTGTTAACACAGAGACGTCTGCTCGCAATGGGACCAGAATCACCTGCAGGGCGTCAAACAAACCCACTTCATAACTTCCATTAATCACGGTTTCAATGATGTTTTCCATCAGAATAAAAAGGTTTAAGAAGTTAGAGTTAATAACAGTCCAAAACTACGTGAAAAAGACGCAAAAACAACCCCAACGGAGGCAAAAATGACCAAACAGAGAGATGTAATTCATATATGTATTGAACAAATTTTGCCTTTTATTTTCTCTCCTTATGCAAGAACGGACTAATTTCCCATCTTCATGTTTACAGCAGCATCCCACATAAGGCAGGATCCTCTGAGTCAGCAGCATTAGAACTGGTGCCTTGCTAAAGGGCACTTAAACAGGGCATTTAGTCTGGCCTCGAGCCATCGTCCCCCAGCTGAATCACTCCATCCAGTCACAACACTAGTCATCGTCACGTGCTCTGCTAATAGTATTTCTTGGGGGGTGGGGGGGCGGGGGGGTATAAACCTGAGAGAAACTGCATTCCTCAAGAACACTTCAACAAAGTTACGATAAAGTGGATTAGGCAGGGCAGTCTTCTTGCCACTTAGAGAAACCAGTGATAACGGTAAGAGTCTGAACCAAACTCCATTGGGTAAATTCGTGATTTTGTGTATGTGTGCTTACCGGTAAAAATATTCTTTGGACAACAAATTAAATCATTAGTTCTGATTAACTACAGAAGGATCTTATGTTCGGCATTGAAACAGGACTTTTATCTGCCCGTATTTTAATAAAAAAAGACTTTGATTCAAAAGTTCACACCAGCCGCTACCACCCAGAAGCGTGTGTTTCGGCGGTAGAGAGCAAGCCATTAATTGAAAAGTTATCAAAAGAAGAGTGCCGCTGTGTGGATGCAATTAATGCCGAATTACAGAACAGTTACTCACGAGTCAAATTCCACTTTTAATCGGATTACAGAACCTACACAAACGCGACGCCAGCCTCCTAAGCTAGAATCACCTAATTTTGTAAGCGGGTACCGTACGGACAAACGAACGCGCATCATTACTTCACTTCCTGGCAAAAAGCGTGGTCGCATAAAAACAAAAGCAGCCGTTTGCCGACCGGGGCAATTGTTTCTTCCCACCACACTGACAAGGTATCCCTTCACAAACAGACAACTTGGACATTTCAGCTCACACACGGAGCTTTTTTCTTGTCCCACAGCAGACAACATGTTGAGAAAATAGCCTCCAGTTTGTGGGATGATTCACAGCGCGCGGAGGAGACGCTAGCAACCGGGCTAACTTAAACAGTTGGGGAGGAAACTTACAGATGTGAGTAGGGGTCTCATCTGCTCGCGGTGGTCTTCCTCCATTTCTCCCAAAAACTGTAACGAGAACTCCTCCAGGTCCTCTCCTCGGAGAAGTGATGATAGCTAGCTGTTAGCGAGCCGCCGGGTCGCTTCTCTCCTCCACTTTGTTAACTATCTGGAATATATCGCTCTAGCTGTAGAGCCCGCCTCCTTTTGATTGACAGCTCAGAACTCCGTTGACGCGACAGCGTTCTTTTAATTTCCACCAATCCTCGAGCCGGAAAAGCTTGATGGGCGGGGCTATGTAGCATTCCCTTTTGTCGGTTAAGTGATACCAATAATAATTGTCTTTCTTTTTTTTTTTTAACTGTAACATATGTACATTATATATCTTAACATGTACTCTATCAAATGAATATATTTTTAAAAATTATTTTAATTATTTATTTTATTTTTTATCCTTTAGTCTATATTTATTCTTTCATTTTATTTGTCCCAAAACCTTGTATTTTACTGTACATGCTTGCTGTTTTGTTGTTGTTGTTTTTTTTTAATATTAGGGAATAGGAAGGCTGCCACGTGACCACGCAACATGTCTGTTTGAGATTGACCATGTCCCTAACTTACATATTGGCCGATTTAAGTACCAAAGTACCGATCCGATACCAGTTAGTTATATGTCTTAACGCGTGTACCCACGGTTGTCTTCCTGGTTCATTTATTAAATAAAACTGCATTTAATCTAAATTTTGTTGTATCATGGGTGCAGTCTCTGGACTTTGGGGTGATAGTCCTGTTGTTTCACCCGTCCATACGCCATACGCCGATTTTCGGCATTAAGTAGGCATACTACTCGCTCCTGTAGTGGTGGAGAAAGAACAATGATGGAGCAGCATTGGGGGGGAACTCAGGGTTCAGCGTCTTGCCCAAGGACACGTCAACATGGGACTGCGGGGCCAGGGATTGAACCCCCAACCTCCCACTGAGCCACAGCCGCCCCGAAGAGTCTCAACATTAATTTACCAGACCACGACTACAGCAATCCTTTCATCCATTGTCACCTTAGCACTGTGAAAACTGTTTTAAAGGGCCCATATTGTTATAAAAGGGCCCATAGTGTTATTAAAGGGACCATATTGTTATTAAAGGGCCCATATTATTATAAAAGGGCCCATATTGTTATAAAAGGGCCCATAGTGTTATTAAAGGGACCATATTGTTATTAAAGGGACCATATTGTTATTAAAGGGCCCATATTATTATAAAAGGGCCCATATTATTATTATTAAAGGGCCCATATTGTTATTAAAGGGCCCATATTATTATAAAAGGGCCAATATTATTATTAAAGGGCCCATATTGTTATTAAAGGGCCCATATTATTATAAAAGGGCCCATATTATTATAAAAGGGCCAATATTGTTATTAAAGGGCCCATATTGTTATTAAAGGGCCCATATTGTTATTAAAGGGCCCATATTATTATTAAAGGGCCCATATTGTTATTAAAGGGCCCATATTATTATTAAAGGGCCAATATTGTTATTAAAGGGACCATATTATTATTAAAGGGCCCATATTATTATTAAAGGGCCCATATTGTTATTAAAGGGCCCATATTATTATTAAAGGGACCATATTATTATTAAAGGGCCAATATTGTTATTAAAGGGACCATATTATTATTAAAGGGCTAATATTGTTATTAAAGGGCCCATATTGTTATTAAAGGGCCAATACTATTATAAAAGGGCCAATATTATTATTAAAGGGACCATATTATTATTAAAGGGCCAATATTCTTATTAAAAGGCCCGTATTATTATAAAAGGGCCAATATTATTATTAAAGGGCCCATATTATTATTAAAGGGCCCATATTATTATAAAAGGGCCAATATTATTATTAAAGGGCCCATATTATTATTAAAGGGCCCATATTATTATAAAAGGGCCCATATTATTATTAAAGGGCCCATATTATTATAAAAGGGCCAATATTATTATTAAAGGGCCCATATTATTATTAAAGGGCCCATATTATTATTAAAGGGCCCATATTATTATTAAAGGGCCCTTATTATTATTAAAGGGCCCATGTTCTGCTGATATTCAGGGTCCTAACTGTATTTTGAGGTTGTACCAGAACAGGTTTCCATGGTTTCATTTTCAAAAAAACACTATATTGTTGTACTGCACATTGCTGCAGCTCCCCTTTTCACCCGGTGTGTTGAGCCACGCCGCCGCCGCCGACTTGAGCGTCTAATGTTACAGGAAGTCATTTTCAGTAGAAGCTTCTTTCAGCTGCAAGGAGGCAGATCTGCCGGTGTTTTAGGCGTTTTGGGCGTTTTGAGCGTCAATCAGAAAGCTGAAATTGTTCAACTTTATGGTAATGAGCTATGACGCGAACGCCAGCCGCCAATCGGAATGTAGACGTCCTTCGCACTGGCTGATCCCAGAGAAACACACAATGTGAACTTTGGTTCCTACCAAAACATTCATTCTGAGGACAAGCTCGTAATCACCGTTGCTAGGTTACATATCGTTTATAATATAACGTTGTTGGTACATAGGGACCAGTAAGCGTTAGCTGCCGGTCACATGGTCTGCAGTTAGCGTTAGCTGCCGGCCACATGGTCTCCAGTTAGCGTTAGCTGCCGGCCACATGGTCTCTAGTTAGCGTTAGCTACCGGCCATATGGTCTCTAGTTAGCGTTAGCTGCCGGCCACATGGTCTCCAGTTAGCGTTAGCTTCTGGCCCCATGGTCTCTAGTTAGCGTTAGCTGCCTGCCACATGGTCTCCAGTTACCGTTAGCTGCCTCCCACATGGTCTCCAGTTAGCGTTAGCTGCCTGCCACATGGTCTCTAGTTACCGTTAGCTGCCTGCCATATGGTCTCTAGTTAGCGTTAGCTGCCTGCCATATGGTCTCTAGTTAGCGTTAGCTGCCTGCCACATGGTCTCTAGTTACCGTTAGCTGCCTGCCATATGGTCTCTAGTTAGCGTTAGCTGCCGGTCACATGGTCTCCAGTTAGCGTTAGCTGCCTGCCACATGGTCTCTAGTTAGCGTTAGCTGCCGGTCACATGGTCTCGAGTTAGCGTTAGCTGCCTGCCATATGGTCTCGAGTTAGCGTTAGCTGCCGGTCACATGGTCTCCAGTTAGCGTTAGCTGCCTGCCACATGGTCTCGAGTTAGCGTTAGCTGCCTGCCACACACGTGTGTACGTACGGTTAGTCAGACTGTAGTGCTACGCCCCTGGAAATGACTTCTATCTTTCAGAGTCCGAATCCAAAATACTTTATTGATCCCTGAAGGGAATTCTGTGTTCCAGTTGCACGAAGTATATAAATATCAGAGTAGAAATATACATAAAGAAATGTAAGGAGTGTGGATATGGACGGTAGTTACATAGTTAAGGATGGTGAACAGGAATAATGAAGAAATTGCACAAAACAGTTATTGTCCAGTTTCAACTTGGACAATAACAACTAAATAATAAACACTTTTGTTGTGTATTGTCTTTGTGAAACACGACTGATGGATGCAACACGACTTATCCAGTTTGACAGTGTTTCCAAACTGAAAAATGAACATAAATTAAAAGTACTTTAAAGCACTAAAACTACTTCTGGACGGACACATGGTCCCTCCTTCCTTCAGACTATGCAACACCATCACTAACAGGGACGTTGTAGAGCGTCCTCTGGTGGACAGACTATGCAACGCCATCACTAACAGGGACGTTGTAGAGCGTCCTCTGGTGGACAGACTATGCTATACTATCTATTTTTTATTTAATCAGACATTATAAATCAGGAAATGCCTAATATCGGCCGATATTATCAATATTTTATATATATCGGTCGGGCTCTAGGATGAACGTTTATAACATTTCTGAAACCACCTCATGTTTTATCCGTGAATATTAAAGGCTGCATGGGGGGGGGGGGGGGTCAGAGGCCCTGTGCTGCTTTGTGACAACAATGCCTCTATGTAATGAATAATCTGTCAGGATTACAGCTGCGGGGGGGGGGGGGGCAACATTAAGCTGCTAATCACAGATAAGCTCCCCAACACCAACAGCTCGTTCTGCTGCTTCATGATTTTACACATTTTAAAAATCTCTTATTATTATTTTTAGTAGTTTTCCATCGTCAGATCCAAGTCTCAGTGTTTCCCACTGTGGTGCGTTCAGGGCCTGTGTTAAAGCGTGGGAAAAAGAAACTTTTGGTCCATTCTTTCAACAGAATTTTGTAGATATCACTGTAATTCTGTCATATTGAACACAGAACGTTATATTAATATAGTACTGTATTTCTGCAGACTTTTCTAACCGCGTATCTCTGTTTTTGGAGAAAACACCAGACTTTCACCAGGAAACAGGTGTTCATGTCCTGGAGAAGTTAAGGAGAAAACACCAGACTTT
>NW_023267956.1:0-1105 GCF_013103735.1 Etheostoma cragini
AAGGAGGGAAGGAGGGAGTGAGGGAAGGAGTGAGGGAAGGAGTGAGGGAAGGAAGGAGGGAGGGAGGGAGGGAGGGAGTGAGAGAAGGAAGGAGGGAGGGCTCCTCCGCCGCTACGCTAAACGGACAGACAGGGAAACATGGCGCCCGGAGGTAATTCCCAGCCGGCCCGGGGGAGGAGACGGGCGACGGCGAGCGGCAGGCTGTCGGCTTTGATGTCGCCACGAGGAAGAAGAAGAAGACGAATGCCAGGAAGAGGAATGACATCCAACGTGATTGGACGAGAGAAAACACATCCTGTCCCCCAGCATGCATCACAGGGGGGAGGGAGAGAGACACAAATGGGTTGAAGTCCTTCTAGTATCATCTAGTTACTTCATTGTTATGAATGTATAAGGGTGTAATGGGAAATTTCCATCCAACCATCCATCCATCCATCTATCCATCCATCCAACCATCCATCCCTCCATCCATCCATCCATCTATCCATCCATCCAACCATCCATCCATCATTCATCCATCCCTCCATCCAACCATCCATCCCTCCATCATCCATCCATCATCCATCCATCATCCATCCTTCCATCTCTGTCCACTTAAACAGTTTTCTCATTACAAACAATAACAGAAGATGGAAATCATTTCAGAAACGTTGTAGCTATCTATGGTTGATGCTATGCTAACGTTAGCTCAAAACACCATTCAGCCGACAGCCTTTGTTGTGTTTGATGCTAACTTGTAGCTAAGCTAGCAGGGAACCAACTTGGTGAAGTACGTCTATTTATACTGTGTTGACGTTACAGAAGTCTCTCGTTAGCATCTCGTTAGCATCCCGGAGGCTACTTCAGATGTTACAGAAGTCTCTCGTTAGCATCTCTGAGGTTACAGAAGTCTCTCGTTAGCATTTTGGAGGTTACAGAAGTCTCTCGTTAGCATCTCGGAGGCTACTTCAGACGCTACAGAAGTCTCTCGTTAGCATCTCGGTGGTTACAGAAGTCTCTCGTTAGCATCTCGGAGGCTACTTCAGAAGTTACAGAAGTCTCTCGTTAGCATCTCGGAGGCTACTTCAGACGTTACAGAAGTCTCTCGTTAGCATCTCGTTAGCAT
>NW_023267957.1:0-2324 GCF_013103735.1 Etheostoma cragini
CTATGGTGTTCCAGAGGGGGCTGAAAAGGACTGTGAATCCATGGTTGCATTTGTGGAATCTTTACTTAAAGAGGGTCTTGGTCTGGAGGACAGCGGGCCAGACATGCAGATTGAGCGGGCACACCGGGCGCTGGGGTCGCCGCCACCGGAAGGAGCGCCGCCACGGTCTATCGTTGTAAAGTTTCTGAGTTTCAAGTATAAGGAAAGGTTGCTTCGGAAGGCTTGGCAGCAAAAGGGATTTGTCTGGCGTGAAAAACAAATAAATCTGGATCATGATTATCCACCAGCCATCCTCAGAAAGCGCAGAGAGTACAAGGAGGTTCGGAGGGTCCTGAAAGAGAACGGGGTTCAGTTCCAGACTCTCTTTCCAGCGAGGCTGCGAGTAAGACATAAAGAAGGATCCAGAACCTACGACACCATAGAGGAAACCACCGAGGACCTGGCAAAGAAGGGCTACAAAGTTAAAGTCATCAGATCTCTGGCTTCCCTGAAGGAGCAGATTGAGCGGCTGTCATGGAGCAGAAAGGAGGGAAGGAAACAGAAAGGCTCCTCCGACTCTTCAAGAGGAGAAAACTACAAAGAGAGGCTCCGGGCTTTCAGAAGAACATCTCCACCTGCGACCTGAGGATTGAAGGATTCGTCATTTTCCCTCCTTAGTCTTTCCTCTTAGAGATAAGTGCACAGAGGGCTAATTTAAAGATGATGGGATTTTAAAAAGGTTTGTTTGGGATTCTCTCTTATTTGGGCTGCTGCCACCTGTAAGGGCCCTCCCTAATAATATGGGAGGTTTTTCCCTCCTGAGCCGCTTCCAAGAGGCTCAACAGGGTCGAGTCAACAGACCCCTGCTTTGGATGCTGAACTTGTTCTGTTCTTTCAAGGTTCCTGTTTACTTGTTTGTTTTTGGTTCACATGTTTATATTACGTTTATGTCAGTTCTAGTGAGTGGTGGGGGAGCTTCAGGGACATCAGTGACATGGGGTAGAAACTTACACAAATGGGGAGGGCGCAGTTAAAGGTAGCTTCTTTCAATATTAATGGCATAAATAATCCAATTAAGAGATGGAGAGTTTTATCTAAACTCTGCTAGGATAAAAATTAACGGAGACCTATCTGACTCTTTTACTTTAGAAAGAGGTACGAGGCAGGGCTGCTGTGTTTCACCGCTCCTCTTTGCCCTTTTCATAGAGCCGCTAAGTCAGTGGATAAGACAGAGGTCGGACATAGCTGGAGTTCACATGGCATCCGGGGAACAAAAGTTGTCATTGTTCGCAGACGATTTATTGTTAACCATAACAAACCCAGCTCGATCTCTACCTGTACTTATGGGGGCGATCGAGGAATATGGTTCACTCTCGGGTTACAAAATAAACGTTACCAAGACTCAAGTTTTAACAATAAATTATAATCCACAGAATGATGTTAGGAGCCTGTACAATTGGAACTGGGAAGCAGAATCCATAAAATATTTAGGGGTCACATTGCCCAAAGATTTCACTAAGACCTTTGAAGTCAACTATGGGTCCCTAACCTCAAATCTGAAATCAGACATACAGAGGTGGAATCTGATCCCTTTCTCAAATTTATACTCCAGAGTGGAGACGGTCAGAATGAACATTCTCCCGCGCTTCCTATATCTATTTCAATGTCTACCTATCCTGATATCAGAAAGACATTTCATAGAGTGGGAAAGATTAATATCTCAGTTTATTTGGCAGGGAAAAAAGGCAAGGGTGAGGTATAGTACACTGCAGTTAAGGAAAGAAAAAGGTGGTTTGGGTCTTCCTAATCTACAGGTTTATTGCCTTGCAGCTCAATTAAGACCTGTGCTCTGTTTATGCTCTCCATCTTACGACGCAAGGTGGAAAGATTTGGAAGGAACAACAGTGGAAGGAAAACCTTTAATATCAGTATTAATGGACAAAAATTTACAAGAAGGGCTGAATATACCACATGGGTCAATATTACACACTATGCTGGATTCTTGGAGTAAGGTCACTAAAATTTGTAAATTGGGTAACCAGATAAAAATACTCAGATGGTGTGCATTTGATTCAGCGTTTAAACCAAACAAGATTGATGGGAGATTTAGAGGATGGATCCAAAAAGGATTAACCACCTACTATAGCTTCACCCAGAAGGGCGTGTTTCTGAGTTTTGAGGAACTTCAGAGATCTAAAAGGTTGGAGAAGGACAACTTCTTTAGATATCTACAGGTTAGGACCTATTTCAATCAAAATATAGGTGAGAATTGGGAAACAGCCAAACCAGGACTTTTTAATGTGCTTCTATCCTTGTTGAAGTCAGGTTCATGCAAGAAACTTGTT
>NW_023267958.1:0-1892 GCF_013103735.1 Etheostoma cragini
TGTTTAACAGCGTCTGTTCCTAAACTACTGTAAACCTGTTGAAATGACAGATACAAGGTAAAAACATCACAGAAACATGAGTTGAGGCTGAAAAGCACGTTTCCAGCATGAAGATGTGTGTTTAACAGCTTCTGTTAAGAAACTAATGCAAACATGTTGAAATGACAGAAACAAGGTTAAAACATCACAAAAAGATCAGAAGAGGCCGAAATGCACGTTTCCAGCATAGAGATGTGTGTTTAACAGCGTTTATTAAGAAACCAATGTAAAACCTTTGAAATGACAGAAACAAGGTTAAAACATCACAAAAAGATCAGAAGAGGCTGAAAAGCACGTTTCCAGCATGTAGATGTGTATTTAACGGCTTCTGTTAAGAAACCAATATAAAACTGTTGAAATGACAGCTACAAGGTTAAAACATCACAGAAACATCAGAAGAGGCCGAAACACACGTTTCCAGCAAGGAGATGTGTGTTTAACAGCTTTTGTTAAGAAACTAATGCAAACCTGTTGAAATGACAGATACAAGGTTAAAACATCACAAAAAGACCAGAAGAGGCCAAAATGGACGTTTCCAGCATAGAGATGTGTGTTTAACAGCTTTTATTAAGAAACCAATGTAAAACTGTTGAAATGACAGCTACAGGGTAAAAACATCACAGAAACATCAGAAGAGGCTGAAAAGCACGTTTCCAGCATGTAGATGTGTATTTAACAGCTTCTGTTAAGAAACTAATGCAAACCTGTTAAAATGACAGAAACAAGGTTAAAACATCACAGAAACATCAGAAGATGTCGAAATGCACGTTTCCAGCATTGAGATGTGTGTTTAACAGCTTTTGTTAAGAAACTAATGCAAACCTGTTGAAATGACAGATACAAGGTTAAAACATCACAAAAAGACCAGAAGAGGCCAAAATGGACGTTTCCAGCATAGAGATGTGTGTTTAACAGCTTTTATTAAGAAACCAATGTAAAACTGTTGAAATGACAGCTACAGGGTAAAAACATCACAGAAGCATCAGAAGAGGCTGAAAAGCACGTTTCCAGCATGTAGATGTGTGTTTAACAGCTTCTGTTAAGAAACTAATGCAAAACTGTTGAAATGACAGAAACAAGGTTAAAACATCACAAAAAGATCAGAAGAGGCCGAAATGCACGTTTCCAGCATAGAGATGTGTGTTTAACAGCGTTTATTAAGAAACCAATGTAAAACTGTTGAAATGACAGAAACAAGGTTAAAACATCACAGAAACATCAGAAGATGCCGAAACACACGTTTCCAGCAAGGAGATGTGTGCTTAACAGCTTTTGTTAAGAAACTAATGCAAACCTGTTGAAATGACAGATACAAGGTTAAAACATCACAAAAAGACCAGAAGAGGCCAAAATGGACGTTTCCAGCATAGAGATGTGTGTTTAACAGCTTTTATTAAGAAACCAATGTAAAACTGTTGAAATGACAGCTACAGAGTAAAAACATCACAGAAACATCAGAAGAGGCTGAAAAGCACATTTCCAGCATGTAGATGTGTATTTAACAGCTTCTGTTAAGAAACCAATATAAAACTGTTGAAATGACAGCTACAAGGTTAAAACATCACAGAAACATCAGAAGAGGCCGAAACACACGTTTCCAGCAAGGAGATGTGTGTTTAACAGCTTTTATTAAGAAACCAATGTAAAACTGTTGAAATGACAGAAACAAGGTTAAAACATCACAAAAACCTTAGAAGAGGCTGAAACGCACGTTTCCAGCATAGAGATGTGTGTTTAACAGCGTCTGTTCCTAAACTACTGTAAACCTGTTGAAGTGACAGATACAAGGTAAAAACATCACAGAAACATCAAAAGAGGCTGAAAAGCACGTTTCCAGAATGAACATGTGTGTT
>NW_023267959.1:0-2604 GCF_013103735.1 Etheostoma cragini
ACACATTTCCACAGGCTACCTTTGACAAGGAAAAAACATCCTCAACTCAATGCTAGCAGCTAGCTGCCTTAAAACGGGCTAGCACTCCGACAGCGTCTGGATTTTGAGTCTGTAGCATTGTTTAGAGACAGACGATTTGGAAAGCTGTGCTTTTGATACAACAGCGTCACTGGTGAGGTTAAGTCCAACAGACTGAAACCTAAGGCCTGCAGGCTCTAGTGCAGGGCAGACCTATTGATCACCAGACTGAAACCTGAGGCCTGCAGTCTCCAGTGCAGGGCAGACCGATAGACCACCGGCTAGTAACACCCCCGATGCTTCCTGCAGCAGAGACAGGGCGCTGAAACGCTCCCGGCAGGCAGAGGACAGAGAGGGAGCGATGTTTACCGGTTATCAGCATACTATCAAATCTACTAGGCAAAGGGCTGGATGTAACGTTGTTGATCCGACCGAGGGAAAGGGCTAGCAGCTAAATACGTTAGCAGCACTCTTATGACAAACTCCACAAGCTAGCACTCCGACCATAGACCGTAGAAATAACCCAGACTCCGACGATATCCCAAATCGATAATGTGTTTACTAGCCGCAAGCTAAACCACAGAATCCAACGTCCCCTTCCCCCCCCGAAGCTAGCGTTAGCTGTTCGCCGTCTCAGCTGAACCCCAGAATCCAATATTCCTGTGAAGCTAGCGGATGTTAGCCGCTAACTAAACCACAGAATCCAACGTCCCGCTCTACTCCCTCTGAAGCTAGCTCATGTTCGCCGTCTCAGCTGAACCACAGAACCCAACGTCCCTCTGAAGCTAGCGGATGTTAGCCGCTAACTAACTATCGACGTCATCGATATTATCAGCATTCTAATACTAACAAACGCAATTTTTGTGTTGCTTAAAAAAAAGCTATATTGATTTTTTTTTTTGATTTTTTTTTGTGTAATTCATTTGTAATTATCATAACCAACAAGTTATCAAAAGTTAGTTTTTCAGTTCAGTTCATCTTTAAGGTTACGGAGGTCCCGTTGATGTTCTCCTCCCTACTGGACTCCCAGAGCCGGAGGGGTCTCTACGTCTGGAGATCTAGGTCGGGACCCTCAGACCTACCTGGGTATCTAGGCTGCTCTCCGGGGGGCATCTTCTGGTGCCCCTGTTGCCCTTGTTGACCTGGTGTCCATGGTTGTCCGGGTTGCCCTGGTTGTCCGGGTTGTCCCTGTTGCCCCTGTTGCCCCTGTTGCCACTGCGGCCCCTGTTGCCCCTGTGGCCCCTGTGGCCCCTGTTGCCACTGCGGCCCCTGTGGCCCCTGTGGCCCCTGTTGCCACTGTGGCCCCTGTGGCCCCTGTTGCCACTGTGGCCCCTGTGGCCCCCGTTGCCCCTTTGGTCCTGTGAGGAGGTCCTGGGCTCCTCCATCGGTGTAGTTCTGCAGAGGAGACATGTGTGGGTGGTGTTGCTGTTTCATAGTACCAATGAAGAAGAAATCGAAAGGTTAAGCCCCACCCCTTCCTGTGTCCACTTCATTACATAGGGGGGTGTATACTTGTGCCCCTGTATTTCAACATTGGGGGTGTAGTGCATGCTGGGTACCTGGAGTGGCGGTCCGGCGTAGGCTGCAGAGAGAAACCAACACAAGTATAAAAATACTTCAAATATATCAGCATGACGTGTTCTACAGATACTATGGATGATTCCTAACGAGCAAAGTGGCAGCTGGTTAAGTTATTATTATTATTATTATTATTATTATTATTATTTATACTGTGACCAACCAGCAGGGTAGCCAGGGGGCGAGTACGGAGGGGGGTCTTTGTTCTTCATTTTGATGGATGGGTGGATCTGAGAGAAAAGGAGAAATATTAATTATACATTACACAATTATTAGTAAAGTGAGTATTTTGAGAAGGAAAAATGGATTCAATAACACTTTATGAGGCTGAAGTTAAAGAGAGGACGGCTTCTACAGATGGAGAATGATCCTAAACACACCTCAAAACCATCAAGAGGAGTAAACTGCAGGTTCTGCCATGGCCTTCACAATCTCCTGACCTCAACATTATGTAAATCTGTGATAGACCTTAAAGGAGCAGAAACTTCAAAGAACTCGAAGACTTCTGGAAGGAGGAAAGATACCTCAACAAGGGGGGGGGGGGTTCAAGGTATTAACTCTGTAGGGGGGGGGGGGGGGGGGGGGGGGGGTTCAAGGTATTGTTATATTATATTATATATTATATTATATTATATTATATTATAGCCTTTGAAATAAAAAGATAAAATGTTTTATAAAACTGACAAAAAAAGAAAATCTTCTAAAAGAAATCGATAGAGACGTCCGAAAACGTGACTAACTGAAAAAAGTGACATAAAGATCAGGAAAAGCTTCAAAAACTTGATAAAATACAACAACAAAACCCTAAAAATAACTATATGGACAAAGACGTTGGAAAAAACAGGCTTTCATTTTGAGCCACTGGACAACACGAGGAGATAAAATGACGAAAAAATACATATTTCAGGGGGTAACTGAACATTATTATATTATTATTATTATTATTATTAGTTATTATAAACTAGACCATTAGACTCTATTTACAGATATGAGTCATCTCTTTCTACA
>NW_023267960.1:0-1274 GCF_013103735.1 Etheostoma cragini
GACATGCACCTACGAGGACATCAGACCCTCCATGATTTCTAAGTGGGAGAACTTGCTAAATAGCAGCGTGTTAAATACAAATTTTCCTCACTGGATATACAGTATGTATGTGTATGTATGTATGTATGTATACAGTATGTGTGTAGTTACCAGTATTGACCAGCAGAGGGCAGCAGAATGTTGACAGAACGCTGCTGTCTATCATATCTTGGTTTGGTTTTTAAGGTTTTTAAGTTAATATTTAGCGAGATGAAGACTCACTCTCGGTCGATGACCAGGCAGGTGACGTCCCCGGCAGCAATGACATTAGCCGTCCTCACGTCTTCACTGTGGACACACACACACACACACACACACACACACACACACACAGTTAAGTGTCTTAAATCAGTCTGAGGCTTCCAGGCTTTTAGCGTGTGTGAGTCAATACTCCATGAAAACATTCAAGTGTTCATTTCTTTTCAACATGGACTCTATTTTCCTATAGTTTAACGTCAGTTAGGGTCCACTGACAGGCATAGTGATTATTTACATGGAGTCTGGTGGAGATATGCTGCTCTATACATGCTAAAAGTAGTGATTATTTACATGGAGTCTGGTGGAGATATGCTGCTCTATACACGCTAAAAGTAGTGATTATTTACATGGAGTCTGGTGGAGATATGCTGCTCTATACACACTAAAAGTAGTGATTATTTACATGGAGTCTGGTGGAGATATGCTGCTCTATACATGCTAAAAGTAGTGATTATATACATGGAGTCTGGTGGAGATATGCTGCTCTATACACGCTAAAAGTAGTGATTATTTACATGGAGTCTGGTGGTTTGGTCTTACCCCTGCAGGGCTTTCTCTCCAAACCAGTCTCCCCTGCTGAGCTCTCTGAGATGTGTTGTCTCCTGATTGGCTGGATCCTCCTGGGTCACGTGCACCTGGCGGGAGACGGGATGAGGGTGAGTTGGCAGATCAATACAGTGACTAAAGGAGTCGAGCAGAGGACAGGGACAAGGACAAGGACAGGTACAGGAGACAGGGACAGGAGACAGGGACGGGAGGCAAGGACAGGAGACAGGGACAGGAGACAGGGAAAGGGACAGGGATGGGAGACAAGGACAGGAGACAGGGATGGGAGACAAGGACAGGAGACAGGGACAGGAGACAGGGAAAGGGACAGGAGACAAGGACAGGAGACAGGTAAAGGGAAAGGAGACAGGGACCGGAGACAGGGGCAGGAGACAGGGAAAGGGACAGGGGACAAGGACGGGAGACAGGGA
>NW_023267961.1:0-1474 GCF_013103735.1 Etheostoma cragini
GCAAGATTATCAGCAAAAATATGCAAGCAGAGGCAGGAGCAAGCAGCAAAGCGTCTGCACTGTAAGAAGCAGGAAGCATTAAGTGTCCCACCAGGACGGAGGTGTACTCACGTACTCACGTACCGTACTTACACAAGTAGAAATACAGATACTTGTGTTAAAAAATACTCTGGTAAAAGTGGAAGTACTGATTAAACTTCTTTACTCAAGTAAAAGTAACAAAGTACAAGCTTGGAAATTTAGTATAAAAGTAAAAGTATCCTTGCAAATTTTTTATACAAAGCTACCTGGAGCGACGCTGAGACACTTCAGAGGACATGGAGGACACGTCTTTATATGGCAATGGCTACATTTTAAATGGATGTCTGCCAACAGGCCTAAAACATAACATATGTGATTATTATGACAGAAACTGGGACTCCGGGTTAATAAGATTCTGACTGAGCAGCAAGATATGAATTCAGTTGTGATTCTATGAGAATTCACAGATCCAGTTTATATTTTTAATCTTTCCCCCTAACATGTAAATTAATCTACATGTGTGTTGGCTCAAATATGGAAAGAAAATAAAGGATTAAAATATGAATGACTAAACAGACATTAATGAAGAAGTTCCCCAGCACATTGGTCAGGAGTCCTTCTTGATGTCTACTGTCTCAAACATCTCTCTCAGATAAGGTTGAGGATGATGGGAATGTCTTGCTGTTTTCTTCATTTTCAATCATGTCGCCCTCATACTACTATGTGCTAACGTTAGCGCCATCCATACTACTATGTGCTAACGTTAGCGCCATCCATGCTACTGTGCTAACGTTAGCGCCATCAAGCCGGAATGATTTGCTGTGAATTAATGCAGAATGCAGAATCTGTTGAGTTGTCTTGCGTCAAATGCAACATACAGTAGATATATTCCCATCCATTCAGATTGAATATGGTATTGATGACGTAAACAATAATAAGATTAACTTCAGTGAAATGATGTGAAAATTGAGGACTAGATTAGGACTGTATTAAAGCTGATCTGGTTTCCAACTTCGTTCCAGGTGTGTCTGTAAAACACAGATGGAGACAACTTCTCTCTAGCTAAGTTTCCATCCACTTGTCCATTGAATTACAGAATCTGAAGTTCTGTTAAAAAAAAAAAAAAAAAACTCATGCAAATAAAGCTGGTGAAAGTGTTGATGCTTCATTAAGACCAACGTGCGACCTAGCTAACAGGTGAAGAACACACCAGAACAACTAGCTAACAGGTGAAGACCCCACAAGAAACACTAGCTAACAGGTGAAGAACACACCAGAACCACTAGCTAACCGGTGAAGAACACACCAGAACCACTAGCTAACAGGTGAAGACCACACCAGAACCACTAGCTAACAGGTGAAGAACACACCAGACCCACTAGCTAACAGGTGAAGAACACACCAGAACCACTAGCTAACAGGTGAAGACCACACCAGAACCACTAGCTAACAG
>NW_023267961.1:1574-3610 GCF_013103735.1 Etheostoma cragini
GCTAACAGGCTGGTAGCGGTCCGTGGCCTTGGAAAGCTTACGACTGTCTCTTCCTCCGCGTCGCACATTCACCCAGGCGCTATGACCTGGCTGCTCAGGAGATGCCGGGGGGCGGCTACCAGAGGCTAACTCAGGCTCAGGCCGGCCCGCGCCGACTACCGGGGGGGGGTTAGCTACAGTAACTAACGACTGATCTGTCATGGTGCGGAAACGGACTTCTAACTCACTAAGCCTCGCCTCCATGTCCATAAATAAACTACACTTGTTACACACACCCTTATCGCTAAAGGATGCAGAGGAGTAACTAAACATCTCACACATCGGGCAGGAGAAAGGAGAGAGCGATGGCATGGCTGTTTAGCTAAAGTACGGTAGCGTTAGCTACCAAGCGTCCAAAACAACTGTTATTTAACAAAAGTCACTGAAGGACGTAAAACATAGCTTATGCCTATGCCCCGTTGATGCGAGCTCTAAGCGAAGCAAATGTAGAACAACCCTTTTCTCAAGTTCCAGTCACTTAACCAGTTATGGCTAACTGCTAAGCTAAAGTCGCTAACAGCGAAGCTAAAGTACGGTAGCGTTAGCTACCAAGCTTTCGAAAACTGTTGTTTAACGAAAGTCACTGAACATGTAAAGAACTGTGAGTGCTTAGGCAGAACTACTATAAGAATACGTGTTTTAGCGGACAGTTAGCCGCTAATATATCAAAAAATAACAAATTGAACTAGCTTAGTATTGAGTGAGCAGCAACGCCTTGTCAACACACAAGCACAGGAAACCAGTACAGGAAACGGAAATGAGTCAGGTACGCTTACCGTCATGAAGGAAGCACTAAGTCTCTCTTGTGGGGTACCACAGGGATCCATCCTTGGCCCTATTCTGTTTTCTTTATATATGCTGCCTTTAGGGGCGATTATAGGGAAGCTCAACCTGTCATTTCATTCCTACGCAGATGATTTGCAAATCTATTTGCCTATGAAAGCAAACGACAGTGTTGCACTAAACGCCCTGCTAAGCTGTATCGCTGAAATCAAGTTGTGGCTTTCAGACAATTTTCTTAATTTGAATGATAATAAAATGGAGTGTATTATTTTTAGTACTCCAGGCATGCAGAATGGCCCGGCTGTGAGGTTGGGAGCTCTGGCATCTTGCACGAGATCTGTTGTAAAAAATTTGGGGGTTACTTTTGACTGCAGCATGAAATTTGATAAGCAGATCAGCAATGTTGTTAAAATGAGCTTTTTCCAGCTTCGCCTGCTGGCTAAAGTTAAGCCCTTTCTGAGCAGGCACGACCTAGAAAAGGCCATTCATGCTTTTATCAGTTCAAGGTTGGACTACTGCAATGCCCTCTATGTTGGTCTGAATCAGACCTCCATCTCACGTCTTCAACTTGTTCAAAATGCTGCTGCTCGCTTTTTAACAAATACACCTAGACCTGCACACATCACTCCCGTTCTCTACACCCTTCACTGGCTCCCGGTGCGTTTTAGAATAGATTTTAAGATTTTATTGTTTGTTTTTAAAGCTTTAACTGGTCTTGCCTGACATTTTAACTGTGCGGGAACACAACCGGTCACTGCGGTCTTCAAATCAGTTGGTTTTAGAAGTCCCAAGGTCCAGGTATAAACGGTGGGGTGATCAGGCTTTTGCAGTTGCAGCCCCGAGACTCTGGAACAAGTTACCCCCTGATATGCGTACTGTTACAGATGTCACTCTTTTTAGGTCCAAACTTAAAACATATCGGTTCAGTCTGGCTTTTAATACGTAGCAGTGGTGTGACAATTTGTATTCTTTTGTTTCTTTGTAACCTTTTCTGATTTTACTGTTCTCTATGTTTATTCTTATGTCTTTACTCATTTTGTTAAGCACTTTGGATACCTACTGGTTGTTGTAAAGTGATATATAAATACATTTTGATTGATTGATTGATAAAGACTGCATCCAGTAATGGAAGACAAGTGATTTTCATCATTCCACTTCAAGATGAAATCAACACAGAGCCACTACCTGCTAATGCCCCAGAGTTCAGCAAAATG